>NW_019394328.1:0-203896 GCF_000612105.2 Orussus abietinus
CTGCAAAATCGCTGGAGTGGTGAGCGCCCTTAACAGCGACACTTACTCTGTGATTGACGAGTATACTCGTCATCGCTCGATTTCGGCGACACGTATAGGTGCGCGCTCGCAAAGCTAACTGGTTAAAAAAAAGAAAATACCACGGTGTAAAGAAGTGATCTACTCGAATGCTGAACTTTAACGAGACGCTACCGCGTCTTTCGTTCCGAGGGGGAGCTCGAGGCCGCAAAGGTCGCAGGCTTCGACATATCGCGTCAGGAGGTAATATTGAAATTCTAACCGCGGACAAATTACGGGGCCATTAACGAGCCTGCACGTACGGTCAAGGGTGTACGCATAGGTCCGATCGGCTGCGGCATAAATCCCGGCTTAACGCGAGGCCGCAGAGAGAATTCGGAACCGGGGAAGAGCGCCGCGCCGTAAATCGCGCCCCGTGGACGTTTCCCGATTCCACGCGAGGTGCATAACTATGCACCTATGCACCTGTGCAGGTGGTTGGTGGAAAGTGCAGCAGCGGGGAACTGCCCTACCGAAAGGGCGGCCGACCACCTGCGCCCTCGTGGTTTCTCCATCGCCCCGCAATTCCATTTTCGACGCGGTTTCCGCCCGGGTTTTCACGTTTTTCCGAAGGCAATTTCGAAAGGTAACCGAGTTCCGGTGGATTCGACGAAAATGAATTTACGGATAAAAATAATTCGGACGGGATAAAAACCGTATTTACGTTACGCCCTGGCGGCATTTTTAATAAACTAGAGTGCGTTGTTCCATCGTAAACAAAACTCGTTCGTATACTGAATATTAATTGAACCGAAGGAACGTTTCTTTGAGTAATAACAAATAAATATTTTGTTAAGTCAAGGAATAAATTAAATAAACTCGAATTGATTGTCATCGTTCCGAGGAAACGTTGTATCCAATTTATTTGAGTTTGAGTTAAATAGTTAGTCCTTGAATTTAAGAAATATTTTATTGGGAATATTCAGAGAAATATTTATCTGGTTGAATGAACACTTTTTTCTCTCAGTGTATGTGCTTTAGCGTGCGAGCAATGTGGTTATTTAGTGGATAAGTACATTGGGTCACCTTGTGAAAATATTCTAAGAATTATTTTCTAAGATATTCTAAGATTTACGGGGATTTTAAAGTGCCGTCTGAGGGGCCTTGTTCATGAAACTTTTGTCCGACTTGAGTGAAATTTTCGTTTGAAATTTTACGACGTGAATATGAAACCTCTAAGGAAAAGCCTGGCACCCATGAAATGTCATTATATTAAATTTGTTTATATCTCTTCTTTAAACTCGGAGTGAAAAATGTAATTCCATAGGAGTCAAGACCTTCCTCAGGACCTCCATATTCACGTGGTGGAATTGAATTCAATAGGAAACCACTTAACAAGACTTATGTATTATTTTAACTAATATACTGGTAACAAAACGTCTCCCGCAAGGTTAAGGAAAATATTATTTTATTTTTACTTGCATCCTGATTTTAAGAAATTATAAGAAATAAACACAATACCCGTGATAAATGTTTTTACTGATTTTTTTTTGTTAACGAAGACGTTCGTACAGCTATATCCTACATTGTAAAAACTGTAAATTTCATACAATTTAACTCATTCAACGCCATGTATAATTTGACAGACTTTCTGCTCGCGTCACATAAATTGTAACGTTAAATAAGTGAACATTACAAAGTAATACTAAAATAAAAAATGTAACATGACACTTTAATATACACTATGAAAAGTGTTTGTAGATTTCATATATTTTTCCTGTAGAAAGTTATTATTATTAGAAAATCGATGCGATTATTTATAAATTATTCTGTCAAAATTGTCTGTGCATTTCATGTACTTTAGAAATACAAAGTTAGATAAAAATTAGAAATTTGGTGGGATTTAAATTTAGTACGCAATATTTGAATGAATATGAACTAGTTTCGAGGTTTATGGTATTTTATCAGACATTGTTTGAACTTGTACAATTATAAAGCCTGTACATTAAATGCACCTACGAGTGCATTAGAAAAAAAGTTCCAATGAAGTGCACTATACGGACGATTGTCTGTATGTGACGTGTATGACCCGTCCCGTGTTACTTCCATTATTCCATTATCGACTTAACGAAGTTGAAAACCGCATTTCGCTCGTCGCATCAGCCGACTTTACGAAAACACTTGTCGAGACTAAAGTAAGCTTCCGATGATTGCATTATCAGGCTTACAAATTCGCTTCGAACGAATTTCAATGACGGTTGCATTGTCTGCCCGCCTGATAATTCGGCACACATGTACTTTATTTTATTACCATTTAGGCATCCGTTCTTATGACAAACCCGACTGATAACGCAACTGTTTATCCCTACTATTTTCATTTTTAGAATGTAACCCGACGGAATTGCCGAATTTTCATATTTATTACTAATTGAACTTTTATTTCATAAATATTTAATATGCGTTGTTTTGCATTTTTTTTCCTTTCCTAACTTATCGTTTTTATTTTTTTGAGGATGACATCGGAATGGGAATTATTAGGTTCGCGTTAGTAAATAGAAAGTTACTAGTGATACTAATAAACTAATAGAAACTGCTAATGAGTTCTGATGACAAACTCGACTGATAACGCAAATGTTTATCCCTACCATTTTCATTTTTAGAAAGTAACCCGACGGAATTGGCAAATTTTCATATTTATTACTAATTGAACTTTTATTTCATAAATATTTAATATGCGTTGTTTTGCTTTTTTTTCCTCTCCTAACTTATCGTTTTTTCTTTTTTTTTTTTGAGGATGACATCGGAGTGGGAATTATTAGGTTCGCGTTTTAATTGAAAACCAATAGTAGGAGTATTTAATGTAGGAAAGTTACGCCTATGATATTTTTATTGTACTATTTTGGGATTTTAAATGCCGAATTGTGTTGCTCTTGGAACCATGAAAATTGATTGAAATAGGACAAACGATAAGTGCCTTTAGATTCCCTTATCGGTGAGAGAGAAACGACAGTTCAAGGTGCGTTCCTTGAACCTCAAGACACACAAGAGCTACAAGCCTGTATCATACACCTCGGATAAAGAATTTTCTGTACACTTTTGATACTTTCTCTATCAATTGATAATCAATCATTTCTGGACGTATCAAAACCGGTTAAAATATTATAACTGACAATCTTGACCTCCCTCATCCAGGAGTCAAAAACACAAATTGAACATCTGCCATTGTATGCGACAATCGTGACACGGTAATTTCTGCACCTAGTACTAAGGAAATAAAATTCCCAGATCCGTTCTTTGACCTCCTGATCCGAGGTACGTGTAATCAGACACAGATTTAATATTTTTTTCTATTATCAAATTTTCCAACATTTGAAACCATTGTATGCGACAATCGTGACACGGTAATTTCTACAACTAGTACTAAGGAAATAAAATTCCCAAATTCGTTCTTTGACCTCCTGACCCGATGTACGTGTAATCAGACACAGATTTAACTTTTTTTTCTATTATCAAATTTTCCAACATTATCAAACCATTGTATGCGACAATCGTGGCGCGGTAATTTCTGCAACTAGTACTAAGGAAATAAAATTCCCAGATCCGTTCTTTGACCTCCTGATCCGAGGTACGTGTAATCAGACACAGATTTAACATTTTTTTCTATTATCAAATTTTCCAACATTTTCAAACCATTGTATACGACAATCGTGGCACGGTAATTTCTGCAACTAGTACTAAGGAAATAAAATTCCCAGATCCGTTCGTTGACCCCCTGATCCGAGGTACGTGCGTGTAATGCACGCACCGAGGGAAGAATTTTCGGCAAACCATTCATCGGGATCATTAAATCGCCACGTGAAGAGAGAACACTCCGAGTGTTACGTGTATCGGAGATGTGGTAACCGTAAGAGCAATCGCTTGTAAATACATGGTCAGCAGTTCCGCCGAGTTATGATTACTCCCCGAGTGTCGGGTGTGCGCTCGGATTCAAGTAGAAAGTACCGAGTACTCGCGATTACCGACCTTACGACTATAACGTTTACAATGGCACTCACTTTTCCACGTGCTTTTGTGTTTGCAATTTTTACCTTCCCCGTGGCATACACGTAACGACCGAGAGTCCGAAAAGAACTTCGAGCCGTCCACGACAAAGCAGCAGCCATTGTTGCAGGTTATGTTTGACTCGACGAGGAAGTCCAATTACGTCCACGTTTACTCGGAAAATTCTCGTAATTACGACCGTCAGTCGTAATATTTCCTTTTCACTATCTTTATCGGATTACGAGACTGGGTGGAGTTCCGCGCCAAGTGCATGCACGTACTCGCTCGTAGGCGCGATTACCAGGGATCTTTACGTCAATATCCGACGTAAGAAATAAATATTAACGTCACGATTTAAGATAGATAATGGGATGTATGTATTAAGTGTTATTACCAAGGTAAGACATCACGATCCGATCATAAAGTACGAAGTTAGACAACGGAAATCATGAACAATTGACATTAACAGCACCGTGATTGGGTTATTTTCTCTTTCAACAAACCCCTTTTATTTCATATGAGCAAAATGTTATAAACCTCGATGAAAGAAGTATCAACTGGAAATGGAAAAATGTGCCCATAATTATGAAAGTGGTCTAAGTCAAAATTAAAAAAAAATGAGTTTATCAGTTATTTCACGCCACATTATTTTAAACGAAATGAATTCAATATAATTTCGAAACAAAAAAATACATGACTTAGACCACTTTCATAATTATGGGCACAAATAAGAACTTTTTACGAAGAAAAGAACCGATTTCAAAAAAGATACTACGCAGTAAATAGTAATTAAGTATTAACTGCTTATCTACTACCTAGGGTAGATTTCTAAGCATTTGTTGCTGGGAATGTTTCAAGTCAAAGCAAAAAAAAGAAACGGGCGTAGGTGCGATCACCAGGGATCTTTACGTCAATATCAGACGTAAGAAATAAATGTTAACATCACGATTTAGGATAGATATTTGGATGTATGTATTAAGTGTTATTGCCAAGGTAAGATTCATCACGATCCGATCATAAAATCCGAAGATAGACAACGGAAATCATGGACAATTGATATTAACAGCACCGTAATTGGGTTTTTTTCTCTTTCAACAAACCCCTTTTATTTAATATAAGCAAAATGTTATAAACCTCGATGAACGAAGTTTCAACTGGAAATGGAAAAATAAGAACTTTTTACGAAGAAAAGAACCGACTTCAAAAAAGATACTACACAGTAAATAGTAATTAAGTATTAACTGCTTATCTACTACCTAGGGTAGATTTCTCAGCATTTGTTGCTTGGAAAATTTGAAGTGAAAGCAAAAAAAAAAGAAACAACAGACAACGGAATATAAAATCGAAATATCGATACACTTCGTTTCATTTTTTTTTTTTTGAGACGACTTCAAACTTTCCAGGCAATAAATGCAAGGAAGGTATACCAGGTCGATTTCTCCGATTTGACTTCTTTTATAATATATTATAGTAGACTAAAAACTAAACGGCACGTATTTTTTTTTATCTGCCATTAAACACTTTAAGGGGGTGAAACCACCATCCAAAGTAAAGCATGTCAAGAGGCGATTTGGCAGTTTCACCCACAAGAACAAAATATTTTTTAACCGGATTGGTTATCCATCTGGAAAAGCTTTCTCATAACGAGAAATGAAAAATATAATTTTCTGAATTGAAAAAAAAATGAAGGGGTGAGCCACCCCTCACAGACCTTACTTTGGATGGTGTTTTCACCCTCTTAAAGTGTTTAATGGCAGATAAAAAAAAATACGTGCCGCTTAATTGCTAGTCTACTATAACATATTATAAAAGAAATCAAATCGGAGAGATCGACCTGGGATACCTTCCTTGTTAGAAACCTACAATAGGTAGTAGACAAGTAGTTTGTACGTAATTATACTTTACTCGGCAGAGTTTCGCACCAAATACATTTCCACCTAGAGTTGTCCTCTTAAATATAAATTCGTCCCTATCGTCTCTTTTTCTATAACCTGTAAGCAACAATTGCAGGTCAACGTTGCCCTCGAAAACGCGTAATAATTTCCGCGGTAATTATTTCCCCCGCCCGTGAAACCTCGAGGTCGGCGTTTATACGTGTCATTAAAACCTTGTCATTTTTCCCCCTTTGAATCGCAACGAGGCAAAGGCGTTCGATAATCCGCGGGAACCGATACGGAGAAACCGCGGCGGTCGTTCCGAGGCGGAACCGGGGCGCGGAGCCGATGCGTGAAATCCGCGGAAATTTACCGCGAGGGACCGGCAAAACGAGGAGCAAATCCCGGAACCTCCTCCCTTAACCCTTCCTCGACCCGACCTACACGCGTGCGATTCCGCGCGATCTCCGCGTACCGGCCGCACGGAATGGCCGCGCAAACGCGTTATTAAGGGTCATTAGCTTCGCCGAGTCCCAGAGGAAGTCTCGCCGGTATCGATCGAATATCGATCGATTATCGATCGCCTCCTCGGTTCGCGGAATCCTCGCCGAGGATCCGGCCGAACTCGAGATGGGATGTCTCGTCGTCGAGTATTTTACCAACAATATTTTTTTGTATCAATTTCTAGGCTGCTATCAGCCGAATTCTGAGACAACGCGAGAAAATCTCGGAACTGGGGAACGAAAACCGGCGAACAAAAGGAAATGAGAGAGTTGATATGTCACTATTCGTGCTGACAATGGGAGTTAACCCTCTATGAGCCGAATTTTTGTTTTAAATAAAAAAAAAATTGGGGGAACGAAAAATCAGCAATTAGGAACCTATATATGCAAATGAAAACAAAATTTTCATTTAAAATGTGACCTGAAAGTTACACGGGCCCATAGAGGGTTAAGGTGATGCGAAACACGTCGAGGAACTTGATCGACGTCGATAAAGAAGATTTTTCCAAATACCTACGTTGCCGACGTTCGTTTTTATATCGACAGCTGGGTCGAATTATATTGGGTATTTTACCAAATGGCATACTCCACCTGTCGATTTCGTACAATAATTATAAAGAAATCGAAGTAGAACTCCAGAAATCCTCTGGATTTATTCTTTCTTAGGCCCTAATTGACTGCAGAGGGCCCCCTGCGCCATCTGTGATTTCCAGGTCAATTAAAATTTTCACTCCGAGACCTCGTATTCCCATCGTTTTGGCATACAAGCGCATACAACATTTTTTTTGCCTATATCCCGTTCAAATGCCAGTTTATCGATTATCAGAGTGTTCTAAATTGTCGTAAAATTGTCCTGACCCTTTCGTTTCTCATATCAAAGCCTTTGTATATTGTATATTGATCGAAATATGAGAGCTTATTTATTTATTTATTTATTATAAATTTACCGTTTCAACGGACGTATGTTTCACGTAAAATTTTCTATTTAAATTTGGCACAAACCCATCGGCTAAATCGGTTGTACAGAAGTGTCACGTGATGAATCCTGCGCATGCCCGGTGCGCATCGGATCTTTCGCTTATACCGGGTGTCCTGCCACTTCAACCGACCGCCTTTTTTTGCCGTCGAGTAACAGTACTCCCGGCCCGATCTCCGCAAACCGATCGAAAGGAATCCGGGGAAGAGACGCGATTCGGCCGACCTCGAAACTCGAGCGGACAAAGCCGCGGCTCGGACGAGCGGCGATCCACGCTTCGGGGAGGAAAAAGGACGAAGAATGAGAAAAGGGAAAAAGAAACAAGGGAAAAAAGGGCGACATTCGGTTGCCCTGACTGACGGTCCAAGTGAACGCTAAAGTATTCCAATTGCATTCGGACGAGCTCTTATTCCATTGCATTCTGCCTCCTTCTCGAGTCCTTATAAATTTCAAAAGAGAAGCACTTTGCCGACATCTTTTATTTCATATTTTTCAAGATTAGTGTCAAATAATATTTATATTACGTAACAACGAGGGTAAACGGTCTTAAATGAAGTGCAACATTGCATTACGCCTACTTTTCGAGTCCTTATAAATTTTAGAAGAGAAGCACTTGGCCGACTTCTTTTATTTCATATTTTTTAAGATTAGTGCCAAAAAATATTTGTAATACGTAACGACGAGGGTAAACGGTCTTAAATTAAGTCCAACATTGCATTCTGCCTACTTTTCGAGTCTTTAAAAATTGTAAAAGAGAAGCATTTGTCCGACATCTTTTATTTCATATTTTTCAAGATTAGTGCCAAACAATATTTATATTACGTAACGACGAGGGTAAATGGTCTTAAATGAAGTCCAACATTGCATTCTGCCTACTTTTCGAGTCTATAAAAATTGTAAAAGAGAAGCATTTGTCCGACATCTTTTATTTCATATTTTTCAAGATTAATGCCAAAAAATATTTATATTACGTAACGACTTATTTACCTAACGATTTTTAGGACAACAATAATAGATTAGGACAATAAGGACAATGGATACGGGTTTTTACATATAATTGTTAGACAGTAAAATTGTGTTTTTCTTATACGCAGGTAATAAGATTAACTCCATTCTATGGTGATTAGGTAGGAGGAACGAAACGAGAATGGTGGGAATGGTGACGCATGCGCAAAGAAAGTCGCACAACACCTGCTCCTTCGTTCCGATGGGATTGTCCCAGCGATGTAAGAGTACATATTACATGTATGGCATATCTGGACCAGGGGGATCATATGCTGAGTAAGGAAATAATGCGTCGTTAGACATGCAAGTCATTAGGTATAATGACTCGAATATACGCCACATGACGCGGTGACGCCATCTTGGTTTCCTCTCAGACGGTGAGAACGAATACGAGACGTCAAATATGTATCAAATCTTCTTAATTGAATGATATATTTTCTAAGGACAAATGGCTGAATGTTAAGGATCCGATAGCGCAAGAACTAATAAGAAAAGAAGAGAAATTAAAAAAAACAATTGACAGTAACAATAGCTAAGTAGTAAAGTTATCTTACGTTCTCGAGGAAAAACCTAACGTTCTGTCTCATAATTTATGCGTAGATTATACTGTTATTGTATAACAAATACTACGAAACAATATACAGCGTCAATTGATGCATATACCATTTAGTTATTAGTAATATTAATAAGCATCATTAATCATATCACTGCCGATAAAAGACTGCCAAGGTTTAGGACGTTGTCAAGAACTTTTTATAACATTGTTTAATTATTTTCCTGTAGATAGTACAAGTAAGTAATCTTCGAGAAAACCCATTTAGAAAATAACCATACTATTTTACAATCGTGACGACAGGAATTCATTGTTCGCATAACCTTAAGACGCGAGCACGTGAGTACATAACGTTGCGAGAAAAAAAAGATAATTATGCACAATTTTCTTTTACTATTCTTTGCGGTAGGTTAGGAGCAACATAATTCCAAAGCTACTCTACGTATTTCCTCGCGAAATTGTTCAATCACGATTGCTGTTACTATTCTCCTTTCCACGTGGCCAGCATCGCATAACCTCAAAACGTGAGTCCCATTTCGATTAGAGAGCTGGTAAAAATCGATTACACTGTTTCCAACTTCGGGTTTTTTTTTTTAATGAAATTTCACAAGCAGCGCGTTCTTCCTTAGGGCCTCCATAATCTCGAGATGAAGTTTCAATTAATCCAATTTCCAGAAAAGTTTTATAAATATTTTAACTTTTTAGTATGTATATATAACACTTTCATATCACCTTAAAACGCGATCACGCAAGTACGTATATAAAGTTACGATAAAAAAAAAATGATTATTATGCATTTCAGCGAGAAACTCGTAGTTTCGCTTTACGCGAATGAAAATCCCGTAGCGTAAAGTGCAGTAAGTAGAAAAGAAAAGGTATTGGAAATAAATACCGCGTAAAATGTGTTATAATTTACCGCGTAAATTGAGGGAGGAGTGTACGTCATTCAGTCTCTTTCCAGTCAGAAATTTAATATCTGATGAAAAACTTCGCAGATTGGCACGACTGCCAAGGCGTCTCCCCACATTTTCCCTCGAAATGATCCTATCCGCCACATCCTCGGCTATTTCGCTCCCTTTTCCCCTTTTCCCTCTTCCACTGCATCACGAGTCACGCACACGCACACGCACGCGACATGTTTGTGTGAACCTGGAATCCAATTAGAGGCACAAACAAAATTAACAGGCTTATTGGAACGTTTCCGTGATGTAGACCTTCGTGTCATGTCGAATATTGTTTTTGGCATTTTTTTTTTTTACAAAAACCAGAGCTGTTCACAAAGATAAACAAATTCCGAAATCGTGGAAATTTGGATTTCTCGACTCTAATTGGTTCTTCGACGTTAGGGAAATTCAGAGCCTCCCAGAACCACGAAAACGTTAAAATGACCATTTTCAAGATTTTTTCCCCGTGGTTTAGGCTTCTCGCACTGGCTTACATTAATTTGAGGTGCGTAAAGCTCAAACTTAAGGGTGGAAATTTTAATTTATGAATATTATTTTCGGAGAGCACATAATTTGCTGATAAGTTTTCGCCTATTTTCAATTATTTAAAAATATTTTTTAATGGTGGGGGTGCTAGCTTTATTAGTACACAGCACCCCCACAGAAAAATTGAATTTTTTCCCAAAAACCGAGCTAGCACAAAATTTGCGAATGTAGCACATAATTAGCACATAAAGAGCACAAAATGTTAAGACAAAGAATTTGAGTTTTGTAAAGGTGGGGGTGCCAGTTTTACGCACCTATTAATTTGGGCAAGTAAATCCCGGGGAGTACTTATGCTCGGAATTTTTTAAAACCGACAAGGGTTGTCCTTGACAGCTAGGAAAATTCAGAGCCTCCCAGAACGCCAAAACGTTTAAATGGTCATTTTCGGAATTGGTTTATTTTTTTAACAGCTCTGATTTTTGTAAAAAAAAAAAACAGCATAAACGTTTACATCACAGAAATATTCAAATAAGCCTGTTAATTTTGTTTGTGCCTTAAACTGGATTCCAGGTTCACGCAGCCACGCGCCGTTCTCTCCGTTTTCTTGGATCCAGGGATGCTTACCGCGCCTCACCGGGTGTAAATTGTATACCAAATACTTCTTTCTCGAACACTGACGTCAGTGTTCAAGAAAGAGGGAGCGAGAGGACCGTCGTAAAGCGGCATAAAGCTTCGGCTAAATTTAGCGGCCCTCTGGTGCACCTTTCCGCTCCGAAATAGAGCTGTAAGCAGCGCGCGAGCTCCAAAATCGCGAGCTCCGAAATGGACGTAAGGAATACCTGGACGGAGTCCGAAGTACCTCTTCCGACGCGGAGGTAACGACGCATGGAACCCATTCTCGTTTCTTTCGGGTTAACCCTTCCGTCACCAAGGACGAAATAACTCGCGACCCATGGCACACCTTTTAACGACCTTAAGGTGATGTGAAAGTGGCGTCAAGAGATTTTATTTATAAAACTTTTCTCCCAACTCGACTTACCGAATAGTTTGAAATTTTACAACGTGAATAGGGAGCCTATAAGGAAGGTCCTGAAAGTCATGAAATTTCAATTCTTTTCAAATTTGTTTATAAGTATTTGAAAAATAGTTTATAAAAAATGAAATTTTCCAAGTTTCAGGACCTACCTTGGGGTCTCCATATTCACGTTTTAAAGTATTAAACGATTTGAGACCCCCAGTTCATAGAAAAGTATTATGAACGATTGAGCTTTCGGATGTCACTTTCACATCCCCTTCTCACCGTTTTCATGTTCCCTTGCCGCACCGGCACTAGGGGTGGTGACATATCCCTTTAGGGGTGAGTAAAAGAATCGCAGTTTGGTTTTCTTGGGAGCAATTAATTAGCAATAAATTCAGGCGTATACGTCGATTATCAACATTTGCTGTACTATTGTTTTTACAATGTGGCAATGCTAGCTTAATATAAAGCTGGCATCGCCACAGTTTCTCGAAAAACTATAAGATCAATAAATTCTTTTTTTTTGCGCAATAAATTAGCAATAAATTCTGCAACAAATTTTATTGAATTGTGCTAAAGTGGCAATGCCAGCTTTATGGACATCGATGTATATGAAGCGGGAATTGCGACTTTAGCACAATTCAATAAAATGTGTTGCAAAATTGATTGCTAATTCATTGCTATTTTATTGCACCCCTTGAACTTCATCCCCCCGAGCTAAGGGGGGACGAAGGGATATTTCTTACCTCCACCAGACGGAGAGGAGATCGTGCTCGTTACGGCTTAGTCTCGAGACCGATCCTACCGGTTGGACTCTCCGTTAAACGAGCCGATCCCGTTCCCGGTCGAGCGTTTCGTTCTGCTCGCTAAATTCGTGCCGCGGACTGGCAAGAGGAACGCTCGGCTACCGCTCTCGTTATTACTCCATTTTTACTCCTCCCTTGCCGGAACCGCTCCTCCCGGGTGGACACCTTTTACTCCGTTTTCTGGCGTGCCCTCTCGAGCGCTCCGTCGGACACGTTGCTCCTTTTGGAGACGTCAGATTCCTCGATGAAAATTCAGTTTACGCGTAATTTATGGCTGTTTCCGTAACGAGCAGGTACATAGTGCCTTAGAGTTACCTCGAGACTGGGTCGACGTACTGGGAAGGGACTTTTCAACTTTCGCGATTTATCGATCGCAATTAAAATACTGAAATATTAGTGATATCAAGATTTGTAAGTTAAATACTTTTTCTCACGTTTAACGTACTAAATGGAGGGTGATTTAAATTCAAGTACCGTTTTAACAGTTAAAATTTCTGTTGGCGAGGTTAAAAGTACGCGTTTCGGTCCTGCTTTTTATCATTCCACATTTACACCTTATCGGAGGCGCTACTCAGGATTGAACACCTTTTACTCTGTTTTTCGACGTGTCCTCTCGAACGCTCTAAGAGACCTGTTGCTCGTTTTGGAAATGTCAGATTCCTCGATGAAAATTCAGTTTACGCGTAATTTATGGCTGTTTCCGTAACGAGCAGGTACATAGTGCCTTAGAGTTACCTCGAGACTGGCTCGACGTACTGGGGTGGGACTCTTCAACATTCGCGATTTATCGATCGCAATTAAAATACTGAAATATTAGTGATATCAAGATTTGAAAGTCAAATACTTTTTCTCACGTTTAACGTACTAAATGGAGGGCGATTTAAATTCAAGTAACATTTTAACGGTTAAAATCTCTGTTGGCGAGGTTAAAAGTACGCGTTTCGGTCCTGCTCTTTATCATACTGAAATATTCAAGTGATATCAAGATAGATTAGCAAACTTAAATATTTTTTAACACGTTTAACATACTAAATGGAGGGTGATTTAAATTCCAGTAACATTTTAACGGTTAAAATTTCTGTTGGCGAGGTTAAAACCGCGTTTCGGTCCTGCTTTTTATCATTTTACGTTTACACCTTATCGGAGGCGCTACTCAGGAATGAACACCTTTTACTCCGTTTTTCGACGTGCCCTCTCGAACGCTCTATGAAATCCGTTCCTCGTTTTGGAAATGTCAGATTCCTCAATGAAAATTTAGTTTGCGCGTAATTTATGAGTGTTTCCGGAATAAACAGGCATATAGTGTCTTAGTGTTACCTCGAAACTGGCTCGACGAACTCCGAAAGGATTTTTTCAACGTTCGGAATTTACCGATCTCATAAAGATATTAAAATATTATGACGTGATTAAGGTAAATTCGCGAGTTAAACATTTTTAAGGGCATTTAACGCTTTACCGACCGGCGAATTTCGAAGTAAATGGCGATCAAAGGTATCGCAAAACCGATTAATAGGCTTCCGGTCGGTAAAGTGTTAACATACCAGGATCATTCAAATTCAAGTGACATTTTAACTGTTAATATTCCTCTTGGAAGGGTTAAAGATACGCCCGTCGTTCAAATTAAGCGGAGTATCCGTTCCACGTGGATTCGTTTCACGCGAATGAAAATCGCGTTGCGTAAAGTCTGTCAGGGCAAAAGAAGAAAATATTGGAAATAATAACCGCGTAAATTGTGCTATAATTTACCGCGTAAAAAGAAAAAACTGCCAGGTAAATCGAGGAAGGAGTGTACGCGTTTCGGTCCTGCTTTTTATCATTCCACATTTACACCTTATCGGAATTGCTACTCCCGGTTGGACACCTTTTACTCCGTTTTTCTACGTCCTTTCTCGCTCCAAGAGACCCGATGCTCGTTTTGGAAATGTCAGATTCCACGATGAAAATTCAGTTTATGCGTAATTTATGGGTGTTTCCATAACGAGCAGGTACATACTGCCTTACAGTTACCTCGAAATTGGCTTCACTTACTATGAAAGGGACTTTTCAACATTCGTGATTTATGTGTCTCATAATTAAAATACTGAAATATTAAAGTGAGATCAAGATAGATTTGCAAGTTAAATATTTTTTACCACGTTTAGCATACTAAATGGAGGGTGATTCAAATTGAAGTAACATTTTGACGGTTAAAATTTCTTTTGATGAGGTTAAAAGTACGCGTTTCGCTCCTGCTAGTCATTATTCCATATTTACACCTTATCGGAATTGCTACTCCCGGTTGGATATTTTTTTTTCTCCATTTTCTGACGTGCTCTCTCGAACGCTCTGAGAGATCCGGTGTTCGTTTTGAAGACCTTAGTTTCCTCGAAGAAAATTCAGTTTGCACGTAATTTATCGGTGTCGCTGTAACGGGCACGTAGAGTGCATTAGAATTACCTCGAAATGGTTTTAACCTTTAGATACCGTGGTGCCTTAAACGGTGTTATTAATATATTAATCGCATGGTATCTCCATACCATAATTAATAAAAAATTTATTTACTTATTCACTTACAGAATATCCGATGGAAGAAATCGTTTTTCATTTCTAGTCAAGTATCGATCAATCGAACAAAACTCTATGTCAACAAATAGTCTCTTCAAGTTAAGGCGATATGAAAGTGGCATCTGAGATACCAATCATTTGTGAAACTTTTCTCCGAACTAGTTATCTAGAATCGTTTCATATATTATCACACGAATAAGGAGGCCCTAAGGTAGGTCCGGTAACTCGCGAAATTTCGTTTTTTATCAAAAATTTGAAGAATATCTTTAAATACATTTTTTTAGAATTGAAATTTCACGGGTGTCAAAACCTTCTTAATAGTCTCCGGGTTCATATTGCAAAATTTGAAACAATTCTCTACCGTCGCGTCGTCCACGTGAGCGTTTCTTGCTGTCCTCGGGGCGTAAATCCGGGACCTCGCGATTTGCAATTAAACTCGCGAATACGAAGATAACGCGACGACCGTACGCCAACTTAATATTGTACTGCTGGTTTTAAAATGAACATGGACCTGAACTAAGCTGCTCTTATGGTCGGGTGATTTCTGTTGAAATCCGTATGCTTGACTTCTCGTGTTGAAAATTGACTGGTTGAAGTTAATGAATCAAGTCGACAGGTTAAAATGTGGGAACCAAGTCGACCGATTGAAAGTAGTGAACCAAGTGACGCTCTTCGAGGATCGCAAAGCTCTCGAAGGTAGCGTCCGCATGCCTCCCTCGCAGAGTGGGAGTTTAACAAATTTGAGATTCTCGAATCAGAGAATCGCGTGGGAGGAGTAATGTTGGAAATTCTGAAATTACTTGAGTTTTCTCCGGAACATAAACCCCAAAAAATGTAAAGGAGGGATACCTCCAATGCCGATTGGTTAACTCCCTTGGACGTGGCAAATTTTTAGGTGCCGCCCTTTACTTCGTCCTTATGTGTCCCAGGTGACTCGCACATGGGGTCGTCCGAGATCGACAAGAGTTTTCCGGGCACGGAAAATTCCAAGTACCACTAGGTAGTCGAACACTTGGGCGCCTTGGAGTCAACCTTTTTATGGGTTTATTAGGGTTGGATCATTTAAAACCGGAGATTTAGCAAATCCAAGGGTTTTTTTGAGAATAAATGAAACCGCGAGCGTGAAGCAATATACGTAGCTCGGTTCGACGTTTAAAATAAATTGCTACGATCGCTGTAAAGCGATAAAGAAACGCGAAGGAAAGTTGTTCTCGGCATTGGGGCTGAAATCCTGAGATTTTGAGAGATCCGATTATTAAACATGTGGTGGAATCTAATGTGTCAGGATGTATGTACGCAACAAATTCGGTACTGGGTGTAAGTAGCAGAAAAGTTTCACTAACGAGACACCTCTTCGATGCCACTTTCATGTGACCTTAAATAAGCACGAGGCAAAGAATCAATTTCCAGATACAAAATCCAAATATAGTGGGAAACGAAGACGTCGCAAACTCACGTGGCCTTCGAGCACCTTTGAAAGTACACATTTAGGTACCTCTCGTCGTTACGCCGCTATTGTCTCACGCGTTAACAATTTACTGTCTTCTTCTCCGTACGACTAGTCTGGTACTTCCCCCGACACTTGTTACGGTAACAATACAAGGCAAAAACCAAACACTGGAAAGCCAACTATCCCCGGTTAATTCAATTTACCCAACGAACGACACTCGTGATTACTCTCACGATTACTCGACGAAATTTACTTGGGCCAAGAAAATGCACCTATCCAAATAAATTCTTTCCCGCCACTTCGCGTTAACTTCAGCTTAAGTGTCATAATGTTTAAACGGAAGTACTAATTCAGAAGCTTTTTTATGTATCCCAATATTCTTGCTTGAATATACAAGCCTGTATAAAAATGGAAACACCTTTTCAACATTTCCGCAGATGACGTTACAAAATACAAAATGGGAATTATCAGAGTACGGTCTCGAAGTGAGGAAATAAACCACGACAATTTTTTTTAAGTAACATCGATTTAACCCAACCTTTTAAACGAAGAGATTATTTAAATAATTAAATCATACTTTTTAATCGTGATTTTAATCCCGATTTATGAAAAAAAAATCAGCGTTTTTCTTTTTTTTTTTTAAGAAATCGTGATTTTTATCAACCCTGTTAACATGTGAACCTACATCGCTAGTACCGTGACATAAGAAGTTTCACTTAAAAAAAGCCTTCTCCATCGCCGCGTAACCCAGGTCAGCTTCCTGTTTGTCCTTGCCCGTGTTCACGTCGGATCGGCGAGGCGTAAAAAATAGCCAGTCCTGGGCTCGGGCGAGTTAAAGAGTGACCTAGAAAGCAAAGGTACTCAAAGGAAACAAAAACCAAGAGAGGGGAAAAAGGCGCGTCACAGGTGAAGGCGCATGGCCACTTGTCGGCGCGTTAAAGGCGGCACCTAATCGCGGGGGTCGCGTTCTCCGACAATAGGTTTCTTCGTTTTGCCTACACTTTCTACACTTTTACGAAAAGTCTACACTTTGGCGTTCGTTTTGACGGAAGTGACGCAGACGTCGCTGTTCGTTTTGCGAGGGCATCTACCCCGAGTGTACACTTTCTCTACACTTTCTACCCTCGATCCCGAGCGAGGGCAAGAAGGGTAGCCCGCGAATTTGGCGGCAAATTTCAAAATTTAAAAGACCAACAAACAGGAAAATGACGTGACATTCTCGAATGTCGTGTTCTGTAACTGCTTTTAGAGCAAAAATTTAGTGTTTTGTCCTAAACGTGACGTGGCATTCTTGGATGACGTGTTCTGTAACTGCTTTTAGAGCAAACATTTAGTGTTTTGTCCTAAACGTGACGTCACATTCTCGGATGACGTGTTCTGTAACTGCTTTTGGAGCAAACATTTAGTGTTTTGTCCTAAACGTGACGTGGCATTCTCGCATGACGTGTTCTATAACTGCTTTTAGAGCAAAAATTTCGTGTTTTATGCTAAACGTGACGTGACTTTCTCGCATGACGTGTTCTATAACTGCTTTTAGAGCAAAAATTTAGTATTTTGTCCTAAACGTGATAGATGTCCTGAGAATGACGTGCTCTGTAACTGCGTTAAGAGCAAAAATTTCGTGTTTTATGCTAAACGTTACGTGACATTCTCGCATGACGTGTTCTGTAACTGCTTTTAGAGCAAACATTTAGTGTTTTGTCCTAATCGTGATAGATGTCCTGAGAATGACGTGCTCTGTAACTGCGTTTAGAGCAAAAATTTAGTATTTTGTCCTAAACGTAATAGATATCCTGCGAATGACGTGCTCTGTAACTGCGTTTAGAACAAAAATTTAGTGTTTTATCCTAAACATGACAGATATCGGTTGTCGGTCGATTAGAATATGAACAAATAGGAATTCAGGAGACTTCATGAGCTTTACTTTGATCTCTTTACAGCCATTCTACCGAAACAATGTATTGCGTACGGCATTCCGTCCAATACTGAATGAAGTACGGCACAGCTGCCAATATAAACGTGAGCAACATGGCTCGTTGTTCCAGACGGTATATCGGTTAGAAGAATTCATTCTTACCGACAACGATTCAGTATCTCAACGGGTTCACTTTAAGGTGAAGCGAAGACAAATAGCCCACTCCATCGTCTCGGTACACGGAGGGAAATAAGAGCTTAAACATTACAGATGCCTATCTGCTGGAAACTTCTGTTCTCGATACAGTTAAAAGCTGTCCCATTAAACAATTAATTGAGCTAACTTTACTTCCTCACACGTACAGATAACAAACATTTCTGTAAGAGCCATCTGTAAATGCAGCTGAAAATGGCTGTTAATATTGACAAGGATAAAGGATAAGAGCTAAGTTAAACATTTTTTTTTTTAAATCCAAATTTTGAATCTGTCAGGACAATTCTTAGATGATCAAGAGTCATGTGTCAAAGTTCCGGGCAGTTTGGTCCAATATCTTTAACACTAGGTTTACGGGCGTTTTTTATATACCTATTTCTACGAGCACCCGTCAAATTGACGGGTAAACGAAAATACGGATTTTCTTTAAAAAAATCGATTTACTAAAATTAAATCTGAATTAAACAACGCTAGGCTTTGCGTTTAAATGAATTATTAATAAGTGCAAAGTCCTTTTTTAAAAATTATCACGGAAATGATTGGAATGCTCGTCCTCTTATCCTCGGAGTAAGAACTAGAAAGAATACTCATCCATTTCTTGCTACGACACTCTTTCAAGAAGTTTTCCTCTTCACAATCCGAAGATCCTTCTATCTCTCCACTTTCAATACATTCGAAACATTCACTCTCATCTTCGCTTTGGCGTAATTCATATTGATCTTCTTTGGAGGTGTCCTCAGAACAATCTTCATTGACGATGACAA
This sequence comes from Orussus abietinus, assembly GCF_000612105.2. Classification (NCBI taxonomy): domain Eukaryota; kingdom Metazoa; phylum Arthropoda; class Insecta; order Hymenoptera; family Orussidae; genus Orussus; species Orussus abietinus. The sequence goes on from NW_019394328.1 coordinate 19,090, forward strand.
ATTTGTTCAATGTCTTATTATATCCCCTGGATTTACTCATGATGGTTAGAAAAGGGAGATTGGCAAAAATAAAAAAAATACCATGCCCAAATTCAATTACCCTATTGTAGGTACTTACAATAAGCGGAGACTGTCTACAATAACTGAAACTTTTGCACCCTGTCTTTGAAAAACGTCCTTACACCCAGTACAAAGAAGCAAATATATATGGATTGTTTATAAAATTAGCTAGTCCGTCAATTTGACGGATTTCGTAGAGATAGGTATACTACGTACAGATTTTAATAATTAGAAGGCTTAGGAAGAAATAATTGTGTGTATAAATTCTTTGGGTGAAATCATTAATTTGCGATAGAAAAATGGTTAAAATTAATGCTATGGTTTCTTCGGTATTTCTTTTCGAAGTTTGAATTCCGTCAAGTTGACGGGTCCCGTAAATCTAGTGTTAAGAAAAAGTGTTGTATTCAAATCGACTGATTTGAAGGGGGTTTCAGATCACCTTAACGTTGCTAGACGAGGTCGGACGCATCTCGTACACTGGGAGACATCAATGCCTTCCCATCCTGCACAAGCGATGCCGTATCTGCAGGAGAGGCAATCATGTCCGCCATTGTACAGATACAAAGGTGGCGCGCCGTTTCGGACCATAGAGCTTATAAACATGGAGAGGCCATAGTAGAAGTGAGGTTAGGTTGAGGAGGTTAGATAGAGAGGTCCCTTTCTCACTCCAAGTATTACCGGAAGTTCTTACCGCGCAAGTGTAGCACATACTGTAGCATTTTGTTGTGGCGAAAGGTACCGTACAGATACATAACCTCAAAGTGGTTATAAAATGTATCATCTGCAATACCATTCAGAATAAAAATCATAGGGTATCTTTTCATTTGTAAGTAATAAAGAGTTAATGTAATGTAACACAGGGTGAGAATGTTTAAAGAAAAATTAGTTACGACTGCGAGAAAAAAAGAAACAAGATTCGGAAAAAATACACTAATACCTTTTCAAAATGAATAAATTTCCAACTGAAGTGGGAAAAAAAAAACAAATTTCTTTACACATCTTACCATTCACTCTAGTGTTTAAATTTCGTGTATCAAAAGCCTTCTCATGCGCGTGCAGCTCACTTCCGGTAACACTTACAAAGAAGGTATCCCAGGTCGATTTCTCTGATTTGCTTTCTTTTATAACATGTTAAAGTGGACTAAAAACAAAGCGACGGGTATTTTTTTTATCTGCCATTAAACACTTTAAGGGCGTGAAACCACCATCCAAAGTAAGTCCCGTGAGGGGTGACTCACCCCTCAATTTTTTCTTTTTAATTGAGGAAATTATACTTTTCATTTCTCGTTATGAGAAAGTTTTTCCAGGTGGATTGGCTTAAAAAACATTACGTTCTTCTGGGTGAAACTGCTAAATCGCCCCTTGACACGCCTTACCTTGGATGGTGGTTTCACCCCCTTAAAGTGTTTAACGACAAATAAAAGAAAGATACGTGTCGCTTAATTTTTCGTCTACTATAACATATTATAAAAGAAATGAAATCGGCGAGATCGACCTGGGATACCTTCCTTGTCAGAGTGAGAAGGTCCGTTTCTCTGTCAAGTCTCCTCGTAACACCTAACTCCATACATGGAGGAATCTCCATGTGGAATCAAATTTATTGCTATTTTATGGCTTATTTATAACACAAATTTGAATTTTATTGCTCCATCAATTGAGCAATAAATAAGCAATAAGTTTTTCCTACATTTTGCACCACTTATTTCTTTTTAATTTCACACAAAATGTCAGATGGCGCTGCCAGCTTAATGTTAACCTTTAGCGCTCCGCAAGTTTCGGAACGTTATGACGAATGTCTCCGTAGCGGAGCGAACGGAGCGGGTTAAAGCTGGCATAGCCACTAATTTTTTTGAAAACGGCTGTAGCAATAAAATTCAAATTTGTGTAATAAATAAGGAATAAGAATGCAATACATTTTGGTGTATGATTTATGCGGTTATGCCGACGTGGCGCTGCTAGCTTTAGGGACGAAGTGGAATTATTACGGTGAAACACCGAAATCTGGAGAATGTCGATTGTCACCGGTGAATGTCACCATTCACATAGTCGCTTCGTATATGTCCGAAACATTTGCTAAATACCCTTATTTCTGACTTACATCGGTAAATGTTGACATTCACCGGTGTGTGATTGTCGACACACACTGGAGAGGGTCCGTATGTACAACAATGTAATGAAATATTCGATCTTTCAGCGACGTATTTGGTATCTGTTGACATTCACCGGTGAAAGTCGACATTCTCCGATTTCGGTCATTCACGGTAACAGAATCACCAATCTCGACTGGGGCATCGCCGGAGGATTCCCGGTCTCGGGAAGGAGCATCGAAGGAAAAGCCCTGCCCCGGGAAACCCCGTCCCCAGGGGGGGCTTTTCCCCCCGGGGGGACTGGCACGCAACATTCCGCCCAGAAATAGACCCCGTCCAGGCTCGGCCATTAATAATCCCGCGTTATTGCGTTACCTTTCCCTTCGCCTCCCGGTAAGTGCACGTCCGACCGCGTTTAATCAACTTCCATCAACGTGTGGGCCTGATTCATGTTGCCCGCTTACGGGGGCAGCCTCCTCTCCCTCGGACCCGGCGTTACGGCACTCGCGGGGACGTTTAAAAACTCACCCGGGGAATGAATCACCGAGGAAACGGGGGGAGGGCGTCAAAGGGCGAAATCGGGACACGGGGAGGTGACGTCCGGTCGAGGACCTCGCCTGGACGAGCGTGGGCGCGCTAATTCACGGAAGCGCGGACGGCTCTCTCGATCCCGGACCGGGACGGCTTTTCCCGGGAGAAACCCGGTCGAGCTTTTTCTCGAGAAAGTCCCGGCTCGGTTTCCCCTGGGCGAGAGCCATAAGACCGTCGAGGGCCGATGAGCGAGAGCGCAGCAGACCCATATAAATTATACATCCAAATTTATTGCTTTTTTCTTACACAAATTTTAATTTTATTGCTCCAGCCGTTTTCGAAAAATCGAGGGTCTCTGCCAGCTTTTCATCAAAGCTGGCAGAGCCATTTAATAATTTGCTCAAAATTAAAAAATAAGTAGCGTAAAGTATAGTAAAAATTTATTGCTTATTTATTGCTATTTTATTGCACAAGAAAAAAATTTGTTACTCTTATAATTTTCCGAAAAATGGTGGCGGTGTCAGCTTTATATAAAGCTAGCACTGTCACAATAAAAAATTATTATTAAGTAAACGTTCATCGATGAATTGTATACCAGAATTTGTTGCTAATTAATTGCTCGCAGAGAAACCAAATTTCAATTTTTTTTTGCTCACCCCTAAAGGGGTGAATCGCCACCCCTAGTGATGATCCCAGAGAGGAAACATGAAATACATGGAAGAATCGAACTATTTCTTCACGTGGGAATTAATTGCTAATTAAAATAAAAGGTCGATTGCGATCTAAAGTGCATCCGAGGGATGCAGGCAGAGTACTTGAAAAAATGGTGAAGGGATGCAGGAGGTCGAATTTGATCTAAAGTATGGAATATAATTGAAAACGCGTTACGGGGTTGAAGGAGCTGGAGCGTGGCCGAGAACTCGATGCAGGGATGGGAGAAGTCGATTGCGATATAAAGTGCATCCGAGAGACGCAGGTAACGTACTTGAAAAAATGGCGAAGGATGCAGGAGGTCGAGTTCGATCTAGAGTTTGGGATATAATTGAAAACGCGTTACAGGTGTGGCAGTCATAGCATATATATATATATNTATATATATATGAGAAGTTCTTCCTTCTACACGGGCCTTCGATAGTCCAGGGGTTACGCTCACCGCTCGTACCGTATACTCTCTCGGGTTCGAATCCCGCTCAGAGGAGATTTTTAGGTGTCTAAGGCAGGGTCTGCCTGATAGCCTTACTGAGGAGTCCACACAGCCAGACCCGGGACGCAACACAACAACAGATGGGTACACACCATCTCCACACCTATACCCAAACAGGGATGGAGGAGCTGGAGCGTGGCCGAGAACTCAATGCAGGGATGCAAGAAGTCCATTGCGATCTAAAGTGCATCCGAGGGATGCAGGTAGAGTACTTGAAAAAACGGCGAAGGGATGCAGAAGGTCGAATTTGATCTAAAGTATGGGATATAATTGAAAGCGCGTTACAGGGATGGTGAAACTGTTCCGTGGCCGAGAACTCGATGCAGGGATGGGAGAGGTCGATTGCGATCTAAAGTGCATCCAAGGGATGCAGGTAGAGTACTTGAAAAAATGGCAAAGGGATGCAGGAGGTCAAATTCGATGTAAAGTATGCGATACAATTGAAAGCGCGTTACAGGGATGGCGGAACTGTTCCGTGGCCGAGAACTCGATGCAGGGATGGGAGAAGTCAATTGCGATCTAAAGTGCATCCTAGGGATGTAGATAGATCACTTGAAAAAATGGCGAAGGAATGCAGGAGGTCGAATATAATCGAAAGTATACGACAGGGATGATTTTAACAATTAGACCGCGTTTTAGAGATAATGTAGCTAGAGGGTGATGGCAAGTGCATCGCAGACACAATTGAAGCGGATAATGGGAATTCCAGAGCTACGGAATGCATCCGAGAACTCATAGGGATGTACCAGAACTCGAGTACAATCGAAAGTACTCGATAGGGATGAATGCGACAATTAAAATCGCAATTCAGGGATAATGGAGCCAGAGGACAACCGAGAGCTCGTACGAACCCAAGATCGCATACGATCGAACGCGCATCGCAGGGATGCGAACGACATTGCGATGCATCATGGGGATGCAAGAGGTCGAGGTCAATCTAAAGTGCATCCGAGGGATGCAGATAACCCGCGTGATAACATGTCGCAGAGATGCGAAACGGTTGAGGGCAATTGAGAGGGCGTACGAGGTAAATGAAAGCGCGTCGCAGGAATGCGAGAAGTCAAGTACGGTCGAAAATACGTACCGAGGTTGCATTAGATGCAATTGACCCTTAATTGACGTTGGGGGGGTCTGGTGAACCCCGCGATACGCGCAATCTCTGTGGCCGACGATTATATGACGTAGTCAAGGGTTAAAAGGAATTGTCCCAGGGATGCGAGAACTATGGAATGCACCTGACTTCATTGTAGGGATGTTCGAGAGATCGAGGATAATGGAACAAATACAACAGGGATAAATGCAACAATTGGAATCGCATTTCAGGGGCAATGGAGCTAAAGAGTAATCGAGAACTCGTTGGGATAAGAGAGATCGAGGGCAATTGAACGTACACCACAGGGACGCATATGGCACAATTGAAAGCGCATCACGGGGGTAGAGATAGAGTGCAATCGAAAGTGCACGATATAATTGAAAACGCATCACGGAATTGTCAGAGCTAAAGTGTTACCGAAAAATCCGTGGGAACACGGGAGGTCAAGTGCAATCGCCAGTACTTGACAAAAACGCATGTGACATTATTGAAGGAGCGCTACAGGGATGCGAAAGGTCGAGGACAATCGAAAGTGCACGGGAGAGATGCATACGACATATCCGAAGGTACATCACAGGGTCGCAAAAAGTACAGCGCGATCGTCGCAGGGATGCGAGACGTCGAGAAGAATTTCAAAGTGCATCGTCGGAATGCAACGTAATTAAATGCGCATCACAGGGATGCAAAAAGCATAGTTCAACTTAACTAAAAGAATGCTCCAAGGATGAGAGGTCCAACGGGATGTAATGAAAAACGTTAAATCAACCCCTTGATAAGAAGACATCTCATCCTCGGAATCTGACGTTCCACCAAATTCTTGGAGCAGCTGCAAATACAGTGGATCTACCTCCAAAGAACTATCGATAAAGAAGGAGTTTATCCAGGGCCTTTACGATCCATCTCGTCGAACACCAGAACGAATCCCCTTGTCGATGCAAATCCTGGAACGCTCTCATCCTGGATACTGAACACGAAGGGCTCTCGATACTCTCAGGAACTTCGACACCCATCTTAAAGGAAGGAAGGGATTGAGTAGGACGAGAAACAAGTGGATTTACCTGGGATGGGCTCCGAAAGAAAGGAGGCTCTCGTAGGAGTACATCGGTTCAAGTTCTTTGAGTTCTTCGAGTTCTGTCCTACGATACCTCCAGTAAATCCAAGTAACCCTCGACCGTCGACCTCCTCGTCCTTATGCCGTGCTAAACTCGCGGAGAAGTCCCGCGCCGGCGTTCCGCTCTCTGGCGCCCGGCGTTTCGAATAACGCGACCGTAACTAGGGATAGGGTTAGCGAGGTTAGGTTCTAGAAGCGGCGACCGGCGCGAGCCGGCCGGATGCTGACCTGCTGGCTGTTGCGGCTCCTCGAGCGTCGACCTGGTCCGCGGCACCTCCTGTCGTCCTCATCGGCGTCCCACCTTGCGCGCTGCCGACTGGATCTCGCCAGCGGGACTCCTCGCGGGCACTCGCGTCGACCGAGGCCGCATATTTCGCCGGGTCGAGCCCCAGGACGAGCGGATCCGCCGCGGGAGCTGCGATTTTCTGCCGGGTCGACTGCGCGCGTACGACGCGGAGCGTCGCGATGCGTCGTCTATGGAGCGCGCGACACACGTCCCCTCGGAGCGGCGGCCAGCGACTACAACATGGCGGCCGATTCCGCCGACCGACGCAGCGCCGCCCCGCTGTCGCCACCTGCCGGCCGCTCGGCGCACTAGCGGCTATCCCCTCTCTCTCTCTCGCTCCTTCTCTACCGGAGGCCAACGTTTTATGGCGCCACTTTTATTACCCTACTTTACATGTCTCGATTTACCGAATTTAGCCAGGAATTATGCTTTTTCTTCCCTCGAAATGGTTAAGTGATTTTTATCGCTGTTGGTTCCTGTCGAATTTCTGGTATGTGGAAGGCGACGGGAATGGGTTACTACGCCACCCGTTGGTATGGCTGGGAACTTTGTTGGATGTTTTCCGTGAATTTTTTTTTATTATATTTTTTCAATTTATTGGGGATTTGTTTCAGTTCGGATTTTCTGGATGTGGAGAAGACTTATCGGTTGATTGTTCGTGGATGTTCCATCTGTTGGTATTGCTGGGACCTTTATTGGATGATGGTCGTTAATTTTTTCAACGAGTTTTTGAACGTGACTCCTGTTTTATTTGTATTTCTATTTCCAGGGTAGAGAAAATGCCTTTTGGTGATATACTTTATTTGTCGTTTTCGATTTACTGGATTTAGCTAGGAGTTACTTCTTTTTTACCTTAGGATGGTTTGGTTAGTTTCGATCGCCATTATTTTAATTTAAATTTCTAGGATATCGAGGATGGCTGGTGACTGACTGCGACATCTGTTGGTGCAGCTGTTACCTCTTTTGTAAATTGCTATTCATTTTTTAATTTTATTTTATTTAATTTCAAATATTCAGGATATGGAGTTAACTGTCTTGTCGATTGACTTTTCATGATTGTGTACTTGTTGATAATGCTGTACATTTATTTTGTATTAGTTTTTTTATTCAACTCTTGATTAAAAATGTTCACCGCGAACTAATTCTATTTCAACTTAAGTTTCCAATCTGTAAAAAATGCCTCTTAGTGTTATACTTTTAAGATTTTTCTCAATTTTACTTTTCGTGATTGTATTACTTATTGATATAGCTGTACATTTATTTTGTATTAATTTTTTTACTCAATTCTTGTGTTGAATGTGTGAAAAATGTCTCTTAGTGTTATATTTTTTAGATTGTTCTCAATTTTACTTTTCGTGATTGTATTACTTATTGTTATAGCTGTATATTTATTTTGTATTAATTTTTGTATTCAATTCTTGATTGAAAATTTTCAACTCGAATTAATTCTATTTAAATTTGAGTTTCCAATGTGTGAAAAGTGTCTCTTAGTGTTATACTTTTTAGATTGTTCTCAGTTTTACCGAACGTGACTCGAAACGATTTATTTTTCTTTACCCAGAATGTTAGGATCGATTTTTATTAAAATTATTTCAAATTCAAATGACGGGTTGGTAGAGCTGTGATCTTTTGTGTAAATTGTCTATTTATTTCATTTTCGAATCTAATTTTAATTTTAATTCAATTCGCATTTTCAGGATGTGGAGAATATCTTCCAGGTGACTCTTCGTGTTTGCACCACCTGATGGTATAGTTGGGACCTTTGTCATATATTGTCCATTAATTGTTGAAACTGGCTCTTCTAGAAATATAACGTTGACCTAAAATTCTTCATTATTTCGCCAAAGGATTATTTAAAATTTATGTACATCCTGTATTGGAAAGTATATCCGAGAAATGGGGTCAGAGAATTTTTGTCAACCATACTTCACGATCAGAAATCACAGCAGAGAAAGTGGTCAAGGACGTAACCCAGATTCAATATTTCGAACTAAACGAAATAAAAGTAAATCCAATACCTTTTCGCAGGTTGAATTCCCCTCGAACTTCGATACGTATTTTATAGCACTTGTTTTGCTCTGGAGAGAGAGAGAGAGAGAGAGAGAAACAAATTGCAGTTTCATATATGTTTTATTGAAATGAAATCGACTGGAACTTTTAGAGTATAGTTGTTAATTTAAAGTATTTTATTTGTACAGAACTTAAATGATTACATACACTTTTAAGGATAACACAGAAAGATACTTTTAGCCTTCGTAATGGAATTAGAAACTACCGTATTAAATTATTTAGTAGCTTTTTCGACGTTGTAAAAATTTGGGAGATGAATTGAAGATTACAGGGAACCTTTTTTATCACAGAAGATATTAAACTGAGCGTGTTGTAATACAAAAACTCCTACCACTATTTCACTTTATGAGTTCATTTGATAAGGTTCGTATTGTTTAGGTTTTTAAAATATATTTTGATTTAATTATTTGTCATGTGGGGATATAAATTCAGATTCGTAAAAAATGTCGATAATGCAGTAACGATTTTGTTGAAAAAAGTTATAATTAAACGGAAACGAGACGTTTATGAGACAATCATTTCTGGCATTATATTAGTTTATGAAAGTGATATTTATGACAGCTTTCTGTAAATATGTCACGTATGATATCAGGATTACTATGCAAATAATACCTGGCCATTAACAAGGAATTTTTTTATTTTCATCGCAACTATCAGGATGAAAAGTTCACGATTAATGTAGAAACGGATATAGACAGAAGAATAGTCAGTTATCAGTTTCGGAGTTTTTGATAATAATAAATAATTTAATAATACTGCTTTGAAGCCGAACGGAATAAATGAGTACCGCTTTGATTTCAAAGAAATGTTATCGTTAACAATATCAGAAGCATTTCTCCGAACTCATTCGACTACATTCGGCTACATTTGACATCACTATACTTTACCCTTCCTATCGGCAGCATCAAATGTCAACACACATCGTAATCAATGTATTCGTGATACTATAAACCGCCTAAGCGATAGCTACCAACCAACATTAAAAAATCAACAAGATAACGACAAGAAGTCTTGAAAGCGACATTAGTATCAGTCAGAGATTTAATGGAAGTTTTCCTTTAAGCGCCGGACAAATGTTAAAACGAATTTTATTAACAAAAAATATTTCCTTCGTCAATTTATCTGTCTCCTCCATTGTTTTTTAAAAACATTTTTTTAGCGAAGAAGTAAGGAACCTTAAGTACTATATTTCCGACATTTCCCTAGTAGCACAAAATATTTGTCCTATATTTTCTATATATTTAACGAATATCGTACATTTTGTAAATATTTACCAGACATTTGAAATATTTGCAAAACGTTTACTTTAGAATAATATCTCTATAATATTTATATATTAGCTCCACGTGATTTCATAATATTTTTCTACAAGATATACAAAACATTTCGTTTCATTTTAATACAAGTATTTTTTAAATATTATCCGCTGAATACATTATAAATGTTTTAAAAATACTTAAAATTAGAATCACACGTTTAGCTCCCGTAATGAAATAGCGGAACGAAAATATTAGAAAAATTTCTGGTATTTTTTTTTTATACCAAATGAAGTGTCCGATAATAGTCCTGAAGTAAAAAAATGTATTTTTTATTACATGTTCATAAATTAAAAAATATAATTTCTATATATGTTTATAAATTATTGAAACTAAATATGTCATTGAGATTTTCAACAAATATTTCAGATATCATCGAATGGAATCTACAAGAAATCTTGAAAAATCTGTCGAGCAAACATTACAAACAAATATTTAGAAATTATTCTATGCTACTAGGGTTTATGTAAATTATCAAACAATAAATTGTGGAATTAAATTTTTGTAACTGAATGTTTGTAATCTAACTCGTACTTAATAAAGTTTAATTTTATATTATGTATATTCGGCGACCTCTCGCATTTTATAGTATATTGTATTGAAGACCATGATAATGTACCATGTAAGATGTTTGTAAATTCCTTGTATTAACGTGGAGAATAAAAAAAAGTGCATAATAGACGTTTATTTCCTACACCTACATTGTATTTCCACGACTGTTACGTGTATAAAAAGTGTATTTCACTCATGTGCATTTATTAGGATACTCCAACACTCTTCTATATTTACTTAAAACGATAATAAGGAAGCGCATAATGAAGGCAATGAGTTTATTTCTTTCTCAAATATCAGATACAGCTCACACGAATATGTACATTCTATATCGAGCACATTTACAACGGTTCCATCATCCGAGATCCGTGTCTGCCGTACAAGTAGACACGGGAAGTGATATCATACCGCAAATTGTCCGACGCTGCGTTTATTAAAGATTTCCATAAGCAGCCCCTCCAGCGCCGCCCGTAACGCCGATAAATAAGTTAGCATGGAATTAATTTAATAAAATAAATTACTTAGGTACACGAAAATACAGTACTTTGCGTATTCATGCGTCGTTTACTTGGTAAAACGGCGATAATACTATACCGGCAGTCCAAGGCGATTCGTGATGGCCGACCCCCCGAACGGCCGAGTAGTTGCACATAAATACCAACGATTTGGTTTTCGAGAATAAATATCGAGTTTTAATTATCTACAAAATTTACCATCGCCCTCGCGCCTCGCATACATCCTGTACAGCTCGAGCGCGAATTGTACATGAGTCATTTTCCGTGGTAAGTCGATCCTTTTAGCACTTTCTTCATCCTCGACCGCTGATCATGCATCTCCGGATGGAACTTCTCCGATGCTGCGAAGAAACGTAAATAGAAAAGCGACAGTGAAAAAGAGATCCGTTTATTCGGTGATGGGAGCTGAGAGAAGCGTGCAGAAGCTGCACCGTCGAGGATTTTCGGAATCTGGGACATCAGAATCTGGGAAGAGAGTAGTTGACACCTGAAACTCCAAGCTGGAGATGAATGGAGTCCTGTTCTCCGGTAGCGATTACTTCCGGTTTCGTGATTCAGGGTGTCGAGCTAAGAGAACTTCTTGGGAACTTCTTGACGAATGTTGGTCTCCTTTCGCGATCTCTGGTCTTCTCTGGAGATCAGGAAATTGCGAATGGTAGTCCAGTTTGATGTATGGCGCCGAGTCGAGGAAACTTCCCGCCCTTTGGGAATCTTCTTACTCAACTATTGGTCTTCTCTAGGCATCAAATAGTAGCGAATAGTATTTCAGGTCCACGGACCTAAACCAAGATTCAAGGTGCCAAATTAACGGAAGTTCATGGGAACTTCCTGCCCATTATTGGTCTTCTTCTTCAACTATTGGTTTTTTCTGCAAATTAGAAGACTGGGAATGGCCATCCAATTTCACGAACCATGGTGTCGTGCTAACAGAACTTCCTGGAAACTTTTCGTCAATTTTTGGTTGATCTTCTCAACCATTGTTCTTCTCTGAAGATCAGGAAATGGCGAACGGTAGTCAGATTTGCTGAACCAAAATTCACGACGTCGAGCCAAGAGAACTTACTGCCGGTTGTTGGTCTTCATTCCTAGCCATTGGTCTTCTCCCAATATCATGAAATGGCACAAATGGCCTCACAAAGCTGATGGTACATCATCAAATAACTGATACCAAGATTGATTCTTTGAGTTGAATAAGTTCTTGAGCTTCCGTGTTATATATTATGTTTGATATGCAACCAGTATCATCTGTTCAAAAATAAATGATAAATTTTCATTCACTTTTAGCAGTTTTCAATTTCAATTTCTTACCCTCCAGTTGGGTGAATACGTCCAAACAAATGTTACCAATTATTGAGGGGGTGCTCGCTACTCATTTTTAAATAAGGTATCACACTATTGAGATGGTGGAAACAATGTCCAACTTCTGGCAGTAATCCTCACTCAAAGTAGAGAATGTTAGTTCACCCTTCCCAGCTGGAAACCAAATAACTCCTAGCACCTTCTAGCAGCATAGTAATTCTTTCCTCGGTACTGGTTTTGTGCTTCGCTGGTTATTCTCAACAGAGAGATCATATTCTTGGACCAATGAAAATAACGATTAATATCTATTCAGCATTTGTCAATAATTGCCCCATAATACATCTGTAGCAAATCGATTCATCTTCCACCACCTCGAATCAAATATGTCCCAGTACTTCATACAACTTTTCATACAACGACGCCCTTTTTGGTGTTCATCCGGTAGGGTACCACACTCATTAGCCCATAAATGTAGCTATCAATAGCCGCCCAACCTTAAACAACAGTTCATGTGCTCAATACTCGAATCAAATAAGTTCCAGTATTTCCTTTTCTTGTTACGGCACCTTCTTAGTGCTCATCAGCCATTGTCCGGTAGGGTACCACACTCATTAGCCTATGAATGTAGCTATCAATAGCCGGCAAACCTCAAACAACAGTTCATGTGCTAAATACTCGAATCAAATAAGTTCCAGTATTTCCTTTTCTTGTTACGACACCTTCTTAGTGCTCATCAGCCATTGTCCGGTATGGTACCACACTCATTAGCCTATGAATGTAGCCATCAATAGCCGCCCAATCTCAAACAATAATTTATGTACTAAACACTTCCTGTCGATATTAATAAATGTTTTCGTTACTTTCCAGTCATTCTTACACAGGTCCCACCCTCAGAAAGAACAAAAATGCCAACATCCATCCATTCCGTATCTGCACTCAGCCTAACAGTAGCAGAGTCCATTCTCCACCAAATTCTGGCACATCCGTTCGGAATACCAAAATTCTCATTAAAACTAGTTGCCCACGCTTTCTCAACCACTCTGCCATGTCTCTGGAATAATGTAAATTACACAACTTCAAGCTAAATATGTCTTGGCACTTCCATTTAGCGTACCAATATCATGCTTAGTGTTCGCTGTCTGTACTTCCTCGGCCAAACTGTCGTATTTCTGGACCAATTTAACCTTCACCCCTTCAAAATAAGTTCTGGTACGTTCTTTCAACGTGCCAATATGTTCCTTAACGATGGCAAGCAACACATCGTCAACTACGCTGTCGTATCTACCTCTGAACCAATGTAACTTTCACCACTTCAAGGTAAGTCCCGATACATCCCTTTGGCGTAACAATGTCTTCCTGAATGCTGGCTGTCTACGCTTCTTCATTTAACAATCAACGATCTTCCCTTAGTCCAACAATAGTAACATCAATTTGTCCTCCACCACTCTAACCCAAATATCTTGATACATCCTTTCGGTGCATCAACATTTTCCTCAGGGTTGGCTGGCTACGTTTCTTTAGCTACACTGCCGTTCCTCTGGATTGGTGTAACCCTTGTCACTTAAATCCAGATAAGTCCTAGCACTTCCTTTCGACGTACCAACATCCTCTTCAGTTCTGGCCGACTATGCTTCCTCGTTTAAACTGCTATCCTTCTGGACCAACGTAACCTCCGCAACTTCAAGCCAGGTAAGTCCTGGCGCTTCCTTTCGGCGTATCAACGTCCTCTTCAGTTCTGGCCGACTACGCTTTCTCATTTGAAGTGCCATACCTTTGGATTAACGTAACCTCCACAACTTCAAGCCAGATAAGTCCTAACGCTTCCTTTCGGCATACCAACGTCCTCTTCTGTCCTAGCCGACTCATTAAGCCGACTCATTTGGATTGCCATACATCTGGATCAACGTAACCTCCCCAACTTCAAGCCAGATAAGTCCTAACTCTTCCTTTCGGCATATCAACGTCCTCTTCTGTTCTAGAGGACTCATTAAGCCGACTCATTTGGATTGCCATACCTCTGGATCAACGTGACCCCACCAACTTCAAGCCAGATAAGTCCTGGCGCTTCCTTTCGGCGTCCCAACGTCCTCCTTGGTGCTGGCTGGCCACGCTTCCTCGGCAAGACTGCCGTACCTCTGGACTCCCGGGAACGGCGGCCCCGAGCTCTGAGGTGAGTAGTACCCACCTTGCAGCTGATAGTAATTCCCAACAGGCGACTGATACTGATAATAATCGTTCGCCAGGACGTTGCTGTAGCCCGAATAGGAGCCATACTGCGAGGAGTAGGACGAAGAGTAGCCTCGCTCGCTCAAGCTGCGATACGGCCCAGGATGTTGGGCCCTTCCCTCTTGTCAGACAGGCGTGCTCACAGCTGCACTGCTCATGTACTCTATGTCGCCTATGCTCTTGACACGTCGATGTCTCTTGCCGGAAGTCGAGGGTCTCGGGGGAAGCTGCGGAGGCGGCGGTGAGTTGCTCCTGATGCTGCTCATGTACTGGCACTGGCTCACGAGGCTTCCGGTGTCCGAAGAAGACGACGGCGACGCCTTCTCGCTTCTCGGACGAAGCCCCAAAGCTCTGCTCAGTGATCCCTGCAACGGAGAGGACATCCTATTAATTCGCTGTCAGTTTCTAGGACCTGAGAACAAATCGATGGCTCCTCATCCCGGGGAGACATCGCGAGCAAGCATCTAACGATCCTCGGCACTCGACTACGTGCACGGAATGAGAGATGGAAAGTATGCGAAAGTATGATTCGCTGGGGCGGGAGTTGAGATTCCTCTCTTTGAACATGGAGATCTGGTTCGAGCAAGACTGGACATTTGAAACAGAATTTACCCTAGACATATCATGCTGACATTCAATTGAACAGGTAACCGTCCTTCGCGTAAATTCATTATTCCTGGAGCGATGAAGTTTCCTTCTTATCTGTGTACGTCCGGAGGTCGTCTTCAAAGTGTTATTCAAGTTTACTCTAGAGTAGGATTGTCTGCCGCATTTGATTCTCTGGATATGGTAAATGGTTAAAAGACTCGTCCTAGGTAGGACGTGGGTTAGGACGTCAATGGACAAGTGACGTATAGAATTTTCTAATTCTCTCGCGAAAGGGACAAGTAAGAAAGGGTTAGACGGGTGTAAAGAGAGATAAAGAGACAGGTTTCACAGCCATGTTGAACGGTACTTTAGCGTATAGTCCCATACCTGTGAGGTCCTCCACGACAACTAGTAAGGGCGAGATAGGTGTCAGTTAAGAACCCACACTCCATCCACGTTGAAATCACACTTTATATTTACACATTCGTTTTGCGCCGCGTCTCGTTCCTCCCTTCGACGAAGGGCGGGTGTCTCTTTCTACCGTTCCTCGTGACGTGTGATTTCGCGCACACCGTAGAGAATGATTAATGATAATGCATTGCGCTCGGGTAGTCCTAATATAAACGTACTCGCTAGAGAACAATCGGGCCTTAACGTCGCGAACACTAGGTATGTTACATACATAGAGGGGTGTGTACGAGTGTATATGTACAGAGAGACGTTCCCTAGACGTAGGTGCGGATTCCGCAACTGCGGAGCTCGCAGGGCCCATCAGCGTTGATGACCACTGATGGCGTCTTAAGGTGGCTACCCACGTAACGATAAATCGTAGCGATTTGTAATCTGGGCAGTTAAGGTGGCTACACCCGTAACCGTAAATCGTCGCGATAAATTCGTGCAAGCCGATCTGTACAGATTTACCGCGTAGATAACGCTTGGACGCGGTAAAAGAACTCGATACCTGGTTCACGACAGAGTTCACACGAACCACAGCGGTCACCACTGGCCAACATCAAACTTGAATCGAGTAGTTTGCATTACCACCGTCCATAGGTTTCGATAAAATTGTGCAAACGCAATTGGTCTAGATAAACTGACCGGAAAGATCTACTCGTTAGTAAAAAATATTCCCAAAGACCAAGTAAATCTGTAAAGATTGGTTTACAGAGTTATTGCAGCGGTTTGTAATCTGTGCAGTTAAATCCAGCTCTTCTACGCCATCCATGCGTTAGTTAGATCTGTACAGATCGGTTGCACGGGATCATCACCAGGATTTATTGTTATGTGTGCAACCACCTGAATGACAGCCACACACGTAACGATGAATCGTTGCGATTTGTAGTCTGTGTATCTAAATTGGGTTCTTCCCTAGCGTTCATGCGTTCGTTAAATCTGTACAGGCCAGTTTGCACGGATTTATTCCAACGATTTGTCGTTACACGCGTAGCCACTTTGAGGCTCGTCGATCAGTCTTTGTGGTCTTGGCAGGACCGTACTCGAACGTCGCCCAGATTTTACAAAGGCCTGCGGATCGATTCGTCCTCGAGTCACCACATCTCGGGCCTCGTCCTGAATTGCACTAATCGAGAGGGCGTACTTCTACATCTATGACTATGTACACTAATTGTAAGATGGTAAGGTGGTAACCAACGACTCGGGGGTAAACGGTGAGAGCTGTGACCGTAACGATGTTACACGAAAGCGACCCCCAGGTCGACTATCCTTGGTCCTCCACGATCTCCATCCAGGTTGGAACTCGGATCGAAGGACCTTCATCGTTGCAGGATACTCGAGCCACGACTCATGGAGGAGAGGGTGTCGCTTTCGTCCTGGGGTGACTGAATGTCGTGGGAATAATGGCGAGCCTGGTTGGTAAAAGCGATGTCATGCAGCCATGCCAGTGAGAGAGACGATCAAAATGAACAACGCAACGACCAAGTGCGAGTGGATATGCGTGAGTACTTTGGGTACGTGAGGAGTAGCGATGGGAATTCCTTGTCTGCGTCTTATCCCTTTCATGTCTGAAAGTCGAGCCCCAAAGTGCTCGCTGTGGGACTTTCGAAAGCTTTCAAAGTGTTCAAGGTCCTCAAGACCACACGAAACCTCTCTGCACGCAAAAAGCCGAGTATTGTCGTATTTACACTTTCTCTAGGTACGCCTTGGCGAAGATAGTTCTTTGGGATTTTTATGTAATTAGGCATTTTAGGGTATTGATTCCCATCGATACGAGGAAGCATGAACACGCGAAACGAGGATTCAGAGTCAGATCAATGAAGACTATCGCTTTTAAGTGATTCCCCTCGTTTCGAGTGAAATGGTTGGATGGAAGTGTCAAAGCCTAAGAAAGTCAAGCTGGCACATCCTGTAGCGATATTCTTCACTGGAAATTAGGCCATAAAATAGACGATTATGTTGAATCTAAATTAGTAGCCTATTAGATTTTGATTTCCAATTATAATATTAGGCACTGAAATTCTAAAGAACATGACGTTATTCTATGCTTGGTTTACTTTGGATGTTAAAAAATGGTATATTAACCCTAGATAACCAACGATCCCCCTAGTAACAGTAATCGTAAGCATTACGTTAAGAACTTGTCAATCAAATTTGAGAAATACGACGTTAGATTAAATATTCTATAATTTTATTATCATTATATCACCATTACGCGAGGTAGCCAAGATCATAACCTACCTGCGGGTAACATCATGATTCAATTGTTTCGTTTGTAATTTTTACGAATCGTAATTTATCTAGTGTTAAGATTAACCATCCGCAAAGTGCAACTGTTGATTGATGGTTAATATACCACTTCAACATCATATGAGTATCAAGCAAATGTCCCGTTTTAAGAAATCGCATGTACTATTGGTCACGTAGTCCAAACAATCGATTGTTGGTACCCACGGTAATATTGATAGTACGATGAAAATGTATGAATAACTCATAATTCATCCCTTGAATGAAAAAATAAATAAATTTGAGAGTATCGGGGAAAGAGTGACCAGGAATGATCAGGACTCAAGTCTCCTGTTGCCATCGAAGCGAGATTGGCAGTCTAGCTTCATCTAGCCCATCATCCAAAGCTGAATGAAATTTAAACATTTCATCCATCAACATCTCCAATTGCGCTGCCTTCATGTACGTTCAATTTCCTCAGGTTCTTGAAGAAAATTGAACGCAACGGGAGATACTTCTCAAATGACATTCACCCCAGATTATGGTGATGTGAAACCCTCAAACCATTCGGTCCGAATAAGATATTTCATTACAGCGTATTCCACCGAATTGGCTGACATTTTAGCCCACAACTCGTGAGCATCTAAAGAATATTCTGACACTTTGAAAGTTTGGATTTTGAGAAAAGAAATTCTTTTACTCAGCCTATACCAGAACCTAAATAATATCGTGCTCTCATATTTATATCAATATACAATTCTTGAACGCTAGGAGGTGAGAGACGAAAGTATCAGAAAGGTAGCAGATCAATTTACAACCCTCTAGTAATCGAAAAACCCACATTAGAACGCGATAAAGGCAAACGAATGAATTTCTGTGGTAACACGAGGTCTCGAAAAGTTAGTTGGGATAGAATGCCACAGATGCCGCGGGGTGGCATTCTGCAGTCAGACTATCAAAAATCATGAATTCTAGGGATTTATAGAGCTTTACTTCGATTTCTTTATAATCATTGTACGGAAACGACATATGGAGTATGCCATGCTGTATGACACTCATTGTAAAGCCAGGTGCACATCTAAGCACGAACGCGTACGAGGCAAGACACACATACGAGTGTGACCAAACAATTGAAATGCGACAAACTGCCTCAGATGATCGTTTGACACACCATCCGAGATTGTTTGATACCATTCGTCAATTCATTGCCTTGAACGATTTTGTTCGTTATCGGGTACACACCTAAGTACGAGGCATTCGTTCTGCCTCGCCTTGTCTCCTATTCCTGTTTAACTGTGCACCCGGCTGAATTCAACAAATACGAACCCCGGTAACGTAGACAGAATTCCCTTTTCACCACCGTCGATTAAATTTCTGGAAGGGTTTTACATCACCTCAAGCGGTGCCAAGCTAGGGTCGTGATCAACAGGAGACTCGGTTCCTTCGGCGAGGAATACCGCTGGTGGATCGCGTGAGACCGGCGTAAGAGGCTCCACGTGCAAAAGGCGATGTCTATCCGTAAGGTTGATACTTTACCCTGAGACTGGACCGGCGACGGTCGACCGTGGTGCCGTGATTGGCGGCCATGTGGAGGGCCGAGAGCGAGCTCTGGTGATGCTGGAGGTGCAGGGCCCGGCTCCCACGACCGAGACTTCCTCCGGCGCTCACGCTGCTGATGGGTCGACCTCCTGCGCCGTTCCTGGGCACCACCTCCAGCTGACTTCTACGCACACGCATACACACGCTCATGCACGCTTTGCGTACGGCCCCACATACGTATACCTCGGTGGAACATCGCAACACACACACGCGTCGACGGCGGACTGCAGCGATCCAACGGGATGTGATCATTCTGGTTAAATCGCGATTAATGTTGGGTCCTACCGCGAACAGGGCTTCGAACCTTCCTCAAGTTGTGTGGAACTACTTGAAGAATGTCTGAACTTTGCAATTAATTTCTAATTACGGGGTAATTGGTCAAGCTTTTGGGGTAAATGGCTTGGCATCGTTTGAGACGTTGTGTCGTTGTTGCTAAGTTTGAGGCAACGACGCGAACCTCCAAGTGGAGGTGATGCTTTTGTGTGGTAAAAGTGGACTTTGGGTGTGAACAAATTATAGATTTTTCGATGTTATTGGAGTTTTGAGAAGTGGAATGTGGAATTAGTGCCTCGTTTCGTCCGGAGAAGGCTGGATTTAGAGTCCAGTTAATCTGGAACGTATTGAGAGAATACAAGGGTAGTTCCTGCATTTGTAAGTATTGTATATGTACTTTAAATCTACTTTCTAGGTTTATAATTGTTATATTTATACTTTAATTTGAATGTGACACAAGGGAACTGATTGTTAAGAGGGATGAATAGGTTTCTGATCGACAGAATCAGCGATAGTCGTTCTTTTGAATACACAAATATGGACTCTAGAAGTGTTAGAATAGTTATTGTAAAAGTATACTAAATTGCTGTGAGATATTTACTCGTTCCGTGTTTTCTTGACGAGATGGACGCTATTTATAAAGATAAATTGGAAAACTAGTTGAAAATCTTTCTTATCTGTAGTGCCCATTCAAGACGATGTCTGGCCTTCACCACTCGGGTTTAATTTCGCTGTAGGACCCAATTGTTAAGTCAAAAGTCGTTTTAAACGCGATATAATTCTGGCTCGCTGCAGGTGCCTGGTTCGGATAATCATTTATCATAATGAATATCTAGTTACAACATAAATATACATACACAAGCATTTTGTGCTCCATCGATAAAAGAACGTCTCGACAGACTCCGATGCGTCCAGAAGATGAGCATTGACATCAAACCCAACTCCCCGGATGCATCAGAGCCGCGTTAAAACGAGTCATGGAAGTAACATCGAACAGTCAAATGTGTAAATATCAAAGTCTTGCAAATCAAGAGAAGAGGAAAAGAATCATATGCAGGGTGGTGCGATTCGCGGTCAGATCCCGACTTTCTGGGACGCTGCTTCTGCCGAGGGTTGCATCCAAACCTTGCTCAACAAATTTGGGGCATGTCGTCTAATTTAAGTCAAAATACTTTCCGACTTCAATTCAGATTCTAACGTGAGCAATTTTACAGGAAAATTTCGGGGAAGTATCAGCCGAGCTTCCGAATGATAGGACTCGATGTCAGGCCGATGAAGGGAGACGAACGCGTTCAGGGGACCGTTCGTTGACCGAAATCTGAGGTCGATCAAGACGAAAGATCAATTTTTGGGAATGGGAGCAGACTGTCGTTCCGAAACGCGCTCGTAGCACAGTCTGACCAAGAATGACACCACTGTCACTAAGAATAATAACGTGTGCTGTACATAGCGCAGTGCAGTGCAGGCAGCAGCTGTGGGCTACGGCTCAGCCAGGAGAGAAATTTTTGCACCGAGAGGTCCACGATCGTGACGGGTCATTCCGTCGCTCTCTCTCCCTCTCTATAATGACGCGAATCTGGTTTTTACCGACCGAGAAGGACGACGAGGCCAGCCAATCGCTGGCGAGGTCGAACGGAAGGTTCCTCGTCGTCGACACTTTCAGCGGTTTTAAATGTTTGTATATGTACATTATGTTGATTGTATTGTATCGTTTCTACGTGTGTGTATTCCTAGTATATTAGGTATAGCATGTGTATGATTATGGGTATATATTAATGATAAGCCGACGACCGTGGCCGAGCAGTCGCGTCACCAGCTGATCAGCTGTTCATCGGCTGATCGTCTCAGCAATTCGTCATCGGTGGTCACTTCTGTCTGTTCGGCCACGATTGTCGGATAATGGAACGATTCCCACTGGTCGAAACTCTTGGACGGTTCATCGACCACCTGGAAATCGTCCCCGAGGAACCGCAGTCCCGCGAAAATCGCACAAAAATGAACTTTCGAATAGTTGCCACCCCTGAGCGTTGCGCCTATCGCGAATGTCTCCTTTTCTGAGTCGTGGGCGCGACATCTTCAGGGTTTAAATCACGAAGTAGTATAAGGAGACACAATGCCGTGTATAGAAATCGTCCCCACTTTAGGGGTCCAAGATCTTCAGATTTTTTCCGATCAAGTGTCGAGAGCGCCTCCTCGATGAAATTTTGCAATTAAAAAGTTATCATCTGATAGCGGGTTTCTTAGACTTTAAGGCGTTAAAAACATCTGTATATCATGCGCGGATTATCGTTTCGCTTTGCGTACCTTAATTGCAAGATTAAAAGCTTTTTAGGCAATTTATATCGATAGAAAATGTTTTGGTTACGTAGGATCGGAGTTCCCTTATTTTCCGCAAGTAGCGCTCGCATCGTTAGATCAGCAAAACTCTGAGATCCTGGGATCCGATTTTGGAGTCATTTTTTGTGGAACCGACCATTGGCATTATGTCTCCTTATACTACTTCATAATTTAGATACTTCTTTTATCCTTTTTTTTTGGGAATATCCCTTTTTACCCCAACGATTTGTATCATCGCGTATTACCGTATATGGGTGCACTAAGATTGCAGTTTCTCAGCCCGAATGGCAAAGAGAGCAGTGAGTATGACTTTTTGTTCCGTTCATTTTGTAATATTTTAATTTTTCATCCTTTTTCGAAGTCGGAATAATAAACTGTCAGAGAAGAAGCATTTATTGCATGAGAAAATTCGAACAATCGTCCCCTTTTACTGCTTCTGTAGAAGGGAATGATGTTATCAGTCACTTCGCGTACCTTTCAGTTACTATAAATTCGAAAGTTGTTATCAAATGATAGATCTCTTCATTTAACAGATATTTGGATGTTAACCTCTCGATGTAAATGTTTCGGTTTAGTCTTGGCACTAATTTCAAAAAATGGCGAGAAATTAAGACATTCGTAAATCCGGAAATAAAAAGTCATTTTCAAAGCTCTCTTAAATTTACGCAGGGATGTCGAATCGTTACATGACCCAACATTAAATCAATGTTTCGGTAATTGTTTGCGATTATTTACAGGACGAAATTCCCAGTGAAGGGGAATTTTGTCGATAATGATTACGATAAGATTGACGCACGCATTTGTTTAGTACATTCGACGTTTCGCGCAGGAATGGCTCCTCGGGGTAAAATTCGTACCATCGATATTGTCGATATTACTTTACAGCGAATATTTAGCCTAACGTAATGGAGAAACACTTATTAGTTAGCTTCCGTAATTGCACGATACTTTTCCCGCATTAAAATCCGGTTAATGAGGGATCTAATCACGCGCGATATTCAGGACGTCCCAAGAGTTGCTCCTTAATCTTCAAAGCTTATAACTATTTATATTTCGCACAGTAAAGCGTCAGATTTAATTTATTTACATTCTTCTAGCTCCGCCATTATTTTCGGGTTAAGAAAAACTAATGTTTCTTCCGGGCTTTAGATCTGTTCCTTTCAAACTTTTTATTTTTCAAGTACAATGATTTTTATAATATCCATGAAATATTCTTGAAGCATTCAGAAATGTTAATTTTCCGTAACAAAGCATTATTAGCGTAAATATCAAATAGTTTTACTTGGTCACTATATTCCAAATGTCAGTCACTTAACTTCACAGACGGATAATTTTCATTGATTACAGAAAACTGAATTTTTATTTACGGATCTCCCCTAGTAGCACAAAAAATTTATCTTATATATTTTCTATATATTTAAGGAATACTGTACACTTTGTAAATATTTACCAGACATGGAATATTTGCAAAACATTTACTTTAGAATATTATTTTTATAATATTTGTATAATATTAGCTCCGCGTGTTTTCGTAATACTTCTCTTATAGATATACGAAACATTTCGTTTCATTTTGACATATGTATTTTTTAATTATTATCTGCCGAATATATTATAAAGCTTTCAAAAATATTTAAAACCAAAATCACACGTTTTGCTCCCATAATGAGATAGCGGAACGAAAATATTGCAAAAATTTCTCGTGTGTTTTTTATACCAATTGAAGTGTTCGATAACAATCGTAAACTAAGAAACGTATTTTTATTATATGTTTATAAATTATTAAAGCTAAATATGTCATTGAGATTTTCAAGAAATATTTTAGTTATCTTCAAATAAAATCTACAAGATATCTTAAAATAAATCCGTCGCCGGAGATATTTAACAGAGATTACAGAAAAATATTTAGAAATTATTCCGTGCTACTGGGGTCCTTTGTAAATGCATAATTTCTTTTCTCATCACCTGACAATATTGCTAATCCATCAGTAATTCAAATTTGACGCTTTTCTGTGTAATTAATAAGTTGCAAGCAGTGAACTTTAGGGAGCGATTTTTCGAACGCCCTGCAATTAGGAGGAGATTTTGATTTTCGAGTTTTAAGTACGTACAAACACACGTATACACGAAGTGGAGTGTTTTAACAAATCCTTACGCTTATAGTATCATTTACGAAGATATTGACCATATAAAAGCTCACGACGCGAATTACGATGACGTTACGTCGACGTCGGGTCGTATCGATCATCGGGATTTCAGATCTTCTCAAAAAAGTTCGTAATTTGCGAGTTTACAAAATCCAGCAACGCAAATCAACAATAGGTTGATTTTTCGCTCGAATTTTTCGGATGCAGAAGGAACGCAACTTTCGACGAGAGCAGGTTGAGAAGGAAGGTTTAGACGAAGAAATATTTCGTATTACAATCCCACGGGTTCATTTTATCGATTTGAAACATTCATTGCTGAGGAATATTTCAATTGTTTAAATAATATTCACCCCTTCTCATAGAAGTACCGAGTTAAGTTGCAAAATTGCTCGTTAGTTGTCAACGAAAGGGATTGCAGCATCGAATCGTTTCTTAATCCGATAATTCTGGCTCTTGAGATCGTCAAGCGAAATATCTTTTTTAATAGTTCAGTATCGTTCTTCAGGGAACTCGTGAAAGTGATGGAAAAAAATTGTTGGGAAGCGACACTCGTATTTATTACGAATTGCGTTCCCTCGACATAGTGTTTATTTAACCCTTTCACTGTCCTGGCCATTTAAGGATTCATTTAATGAGCAGTTTTAAAAGTTAAAATAAACGTATAAGGAATAGAAGGATTTCCCTTTTAGTTGATTAGTTTGTAACTAAGAAGATTCTAATAAGGCGATAAAAATGTGAGACTTGTATATTAATCTTACAACGAAGGTACCTGAGGTGTCCCTCTCCGATTTTGTTCATTTTTAAATATATTATAGAGGACGAAAATCTAAGGGACCCGTGTTTCTTTTTATCGGCGGATAAACACTTTTAGGGGGTGAAATCAGGCTTCAAGGTTGGCCGAGTAAGGGGGTGAGTTGGCTGTTCCATATAGAAGCACTCGACCGATTTTCATAAAACAACCGTCAAAATGTAGGGAATGAAGAATTATGAAAGATGCATTTGGAATTTTTCGAAAAAATTCATTTTTAAGGGGTGAGCCACCCCTTTGAATACTTCTTTTACCCCTTACGCGAGCAGTAATTGTTCTATCCAAATGAAACTTTTTTTGTATTGTTCTGGTCTAGAAATTAACCAAGTTTCATTTGGATAGAGCAATTACTGCTCGCGTAAGGGGTAAAAGAAGTATTCAAAGGGGTGGCTCACCCCTTAAAATTGAATTTTTTCGAAAAATTCCAAATGCATCTTTCATAATTCTTCATTCCCTACATTTTGACGGAGGTTTCATGAAAATCGGTCGAATGCTTCTATATGAAACAGTCAACTCACCCCCTTGCACGGCCAACTTTGAAGCCTGGTTTCACCCCCTAAAAGGGTTTATCCGCCGATAAAAAAAAACACGTGTCCTTTCGATTTTAGTCCTCTATAACATATTTAAAAATGAACAAAATCGGAGGGGGACACCTCAGGTACCTTCCTCGTTAGACGTTCTGTTCACTTATTTTGGGACAGTGCCTCTTGACCGTTTAAGATAGCGATAACATATTTTACTGTTTTTAATTTATTTCTCGGTACATTAACTCGGTAACTTTTTAATTAGCTAATATACTAGTTTAGTAAGCCTCGGAGATTGGTGCAACAATAATTTCCGCCACCACTTTGTTCTCTACAAAATCTAGAAATTTCACCAAGTGGCCGAAAACAAATGGCCGGTGCTCTAGAAGTATCAAGATCCAAGATTAATACGTGGACCCGAGAGCTTATTCACTCTCGGAAACAATGGATTTTAATGCCGGAAATTGCAAGCATAAGTCACTGGAAATCGTTAGAAATCACCGAGAAATTCCCTGAATTTTAAGGTCGAACGTCTCTTGTTACCGAGTCTCATTGCTGTCTGATCATTTGCAATGAAAGACAATCGGTTCTCAAAGAAGGGAATCGTTTTCCCTGATTTCCGGGTGAATAGTCCCTCGTGGGGACCTCGGAATCAGACAGCGAAAGGGTTAAAGGCTAAATTTCACGTTTCCATAGCCGTGCCCGAGGAATCTCCTTCCGGTAATTCCCGAAAGACGTCCGCGAAAGTCTGGCGATGTGCTCTCTTGTCCCATGAAACCTCTGTCCAGAGAAGCGCACCCATCGCGATCAGAAAAGCGCACCCATCGCGATCAGTAGGGAGAGCCCTACTTCGTCGGCAACGCATCCTCGACGGAGTATCTCTCGAAGGACCCCAAATGGCATCGAATTGCCATTTCGTGACGAATCGCGAATCGCAAATCGACGGGAATTCCCGCGTTTAGTGAGCGTTGTCCAGTGTCGCCTCTGGAGGGCAGTAGACCGAGTACCTTGCTGGGGTAACCAGAGCTTCCAATTCCGCGGACAAGTGTCGTCGAATCATGTGCTTGGCTGGGGGGATCCCGAGGGCCGTGGCCATCGTGTCGCCCGTAAAAGAGGGTTCAAGGACCACGAGAGCACCGTGCACTCCCGAGTCTGAAAGTAAGGGGTAGGTGGTTAAGGTAGGTTCCCAGAATCGCGAAATTTCGCGATGGTCCGACATTTCCAACCTTTCAGGTTCTCCGCATATTCGGTGAGGTCGATGTTGCGTGCCCACTTGATGAATCTCTGGTTGGTCCAGACCAGAGGATCGGCGTCGACCTTCTCGCATTGATGTCTCCTAACGGCGAGGGCCTGGAATTGGAGAGATTAGAATTATTCGACATTTGATAAGGCAGACCTCACCCCAGAAACGGAGATGGCGAACACGGCGAAAATTTTTCCAGGCATTTGTTTCCCCACATGTCGCCACGATCAGCCGATTCGAATACAACACCTTTTTTTAAGGGTACTGGACCAAACTGTCCGCAACTTTGACACGTGACTCGTCATCATCTAAGAATTGTCCTGACACATTCAAAATTTAGATTTCAATTCCTCGCAATCTTGAGTATCCACGTCCCTAGTAGCATAGAATAATTTCTAAATCTTTCTTTGTAATCTTTGTAAAATATCTCAAGCGACAGATTTTTTAAGATTTCTTGTAGATTTCATTCTAAGACATCTGAAATATTTGTTGAAAATTTCAATGATATATATAGTTTCAATAACTTATAAACATATAGAGAAATTATATTTTTTAACTTATTAACATAATAAAAATACATTTTTTACTTCACCACTATTATCGGACACTTCATTTGGTATAAAAAAACACGAGAAATTTTTCTAATATTGTCGTTCCGCTATTTCATTATGGAAGCAAAACGTGTGATTTTTATTATAAATATTTTTAAAGCGTTTATAATGTTTTCGGCGGATAATATTTAAAAAATACTTGAATTAAAATGAAACGAAATGTTTCGTATATCTGGTAGAAAAATATTATGAAAGCACATGGAGCTAATATTATATAAATATTATAGGGATAATATTCTAAAGTAAACGTTTTTCAAATATTTCAAATGTCTGGTAAATATTTACAAAATGTACGATATTCGTTAAATATATAGAAAATATAGGACAAATATTTTCTGCTACTAGGGGTTTTGGAAGTTTTAAGGTTTGCCAAAGGATTAATAAATGACAAAGAAAAGTTTTACTCTTGTTACAGAAGTTTGGCTCGATCAAGATGACAGGGAGCCGTTATAGAGTACTTATACTATAATTACTCTTGTTATAGAATATCTTTAAGCACATTCAAGACCTTATTAAGGTCGGTTGGACCAAGTTTAATGAACCAACGGACGCGCTGTAAATAATCCATTTTTACGACGATAGGAAGATCCGATGTCAGGGAGCCGTCCATCTGCTGCGTCCACCAGAGGGTGGAGGAGCACCATTTCCGGGGGATTTAAGGATCCCTTCTAGGCTCGAGGCTATCTCACCTGGCGATCGTAATTGAGCATCCGCAACAGGTGTATGCCGTGGACGATGCTAGCCTGATGGAACTTCCTGGTGACACCCAGCAGTTTCTCGAGCTCCTTCTTGTTGAGGTGGTCTAGCATCCGCGCGTCCACCATATTGGTGGCGAAGCTTTCGGAGTATTGAGCCAGTCCTAGATCTGGGAGCCACTCCGAGCTGACCCAAGTGTGTCCCAGCTGGGAGATGCACGGATATCTAACCAAGCTCGGGTGTCTGTGCTCCTCGATGGCCAACTTCAATTTCTTCCTGTGAAGAGGATGCGTCACTCCTAGACCCGCCTCCAGCTCGCTGTCGCTCAGCTCCAGCAGGACCTGGATCAGGAATCGAACATATGGAAGTGTTGCGTACATACATCATGGCACATTAGATTCAACCTCGTGCACTCGACGATTAGATATCTCAAATTCTCAGGATTTCAGCCCCAATGCCGAAACGACTTTCCTTCGCGTTTCTTTATCGCTTTACTGCGGTCGTAGCAATTTATTTAAGACATCTAATCGAGCGATGTTGCTTTGCGCTCATGGTTTAATTCATTACCAAAGAAACCCTTGGATTTGCTAACTTTCTGGTCTCAAATGGTCAAACGCTGATAAACTTGAGTGCTCGTACTCAAGTTTATTGCCCCTCCTGAGCGTTTAAAAAATATTAATTTTTTAGTAATAATTAACTTGTATGGGCTGTCGACGCTCCATTATTAAAAATTTGCGAAGCTGGCGTCCCCACCTTAAAGGTACCTTTTCATACGCCGCTAGTAATCGCTTAATTTTAATTTTAAAGGGTTCGAATGGTCGCAGAAAGACGCTGAAATTAGTTTACAGTCGTAAAATATGATACAGCTTGAAATTTGTGCGTCAAACCTACCTGAACCAGCAATTAAATATCTCACTCGTAGCATCGCTTTTGCTCTTGCTCCAAAATAACGCGACATGTTCCGAAAACAAAATCATAAACGTGAAACAATTAGTTGTAAAAAAAATTTGAAGAGAGGAAAAGGAAAAGGGTAGCGTTGTATAATTTTTCGGGATTGAAAAAAGAAGAAAGGGAGCATTAAAATAAAAAAGCGTTATCGAGTGGAACCATCATTTCAACTAAGTAATGAATACGGATTTTCCCCAACATTCGTCACATCTCAACACACAGCCCTGTTAAAGATATTCATGAAATTCATACACTTTTGGTACATAAGGTTCCGGTAAAATTCTAAATTTCATGTCTCAAAAGTAAATTATGATAAATTTATAATAAACGTCAAAATAAATTTGCCGTCATGTAACATCATATTAGAAGTTTGTGAAATTGTGCAGAATAATGAGGAAACTTATGTATGATATAAAATTAGTATATCATGTCTGAATAAAAACTTCCGAGAAAAATGTTATAAAATTTCAGTATTTTCCTTTTTAACACATTCGCGACCCGCAAATTTTTTCCGTTTCAAATACCGAGTACCGGTGAAAATAATGAAATTCTGAAACTTCGTTGCCGCAAACTTGTATCGTGTATCGTTATGGCCGTGATTAACGTCAGCGGCAATCAGGTATAGAATTTAAAATGACGTGAATTCACGTCAGCGGCAACCAGGAATAGAACTCGAAAAAACGTGAATTCACGTCAGCGGTCGCAAATGTGTTAACAGTGTGTCGCTTTTGCGGTGTTGGCGCCAGAAGTTGGAAAAACTGAGCTTTCATTTTCCGCCGGTAGCGTGAAGGAAAAATCACGAGGTTACGTGTAACACTAAAATGTAGCGTCGACGAATTGGCAGCTTGACGAACTTTATATTTCTTTATCTTGACATTTTGCGCACTTTATATGCTAATTGGGACTTCTCACCTTTCCGGACTTGACATTTTCCGCACACCGTGGTCCATATTGCGGCATTCCTAGGGCCACCTCCAACCAGGCCAGGACCGTCGGGGCTCTCCATCTCTCCATGGGAACTGATGCTGCTTCTCTGAGCAGTCGCAGTTTCTCTGCATACCCTTCCTCGGTAAGTGGAGACCAGGACCTGTACGGGTCGAACCCATCCTGCCCTTCGTTTCCGCCACTTCCGGAGCTGATCACGCCTTTTCGATGTCGCGATCTCGCGAACACTCTGAAACCCCCGGAAAAGTTACTCCTGTTTCCCGTCAAACATGCAAACTCCCACATTTCACGTTACCGTTGCAGCTGGATAGTAAAAATATTTGCAAATTGTGTGGAATTTAAGGTGAAGTGAAACCCCCTTCAAATCAGTTCATTCAAATACAACACTTCTTTTTAAGGGTATTAGACCAAACTGTCCGAAACTTTGACACATCACTCCTGATCATCTAAGAATTGTTCTGACACATTCAAAATTTGGATTTTTGGAAAAATTCGTTTACCTTAGCCCAGACCGGAACTAAAATGGCGTCGAGCTCTTATATTTCGATCGATACACAATTATTGAAGACTGATATGTGAAACAAATGGGTCAGGACAATTTTACGACAATTTAGAACACTCTGGTAATCGATAAACTCGCATTTGAACGGGATAAAGGCAAAAAAAGTGTTGTATGCGCTTCTATGCCAAAACGATGGGAATATGAGGTCTCGGAGTGAAAATTTAATTGACCTGTAAATCACAGATGGCGCAGGGGGTCCCTCTGCAGTCAATTAGAGCCTCAGAAAGCACGAATCCAGAGGATTTCTGGAGTTTTACTTCGATTTCTTGATATTTATTGTACGAAAACGACAGGTGTAGTATGCCATTTGGTACAATATCCAATATAATTCTGGATTTCTGTAGTTTTACTTCGATTTCTTGATATTTATTGTACGAAAACGACAGGTAGAGTATGCTATTTGGTACAATATCCAAAATTATTCGACCCAGCTGTCAATATAACAACGAACGTCGGCAACGTAGGCATTTAGAAAAATCTTCTTTATTGACGTTGATCAAGTTCTTCAACGTGTTTCACTTCACCTTAAGCGGGCAGAAAGTAAGTACTTTCCTCCCTCAGGAGGCAAAGTGTGGCAGCACGTAATAGGCAACTTTTGCTACGCTCGACAGGCATTGAAAGTCAAACTTTCGACGGAGGGAGGATGAAAAATCAGTTTCAGTGCTTCTGGAAGAAGGATTGTTTTCACTTCGGCCACCAAGCCCTTGTCAGGATTCGACTTTACGGTAAAAATGTTCCACGAAGACGAACCCAGAATTTGTAGGAAAAAGTGTCGGTGCGATCAGCGCAAGGAATCAACCAGAGAAGGAGCGAGTTGCCATCGGCGGTGGTCCTGAACATCTTTCATCCATCGTTCTCGATATCCACGCAATAATATATATATTTCGAGATCGACGATCCGTGAAAAACTCGCGCCATGCATCCATCATTCGCGAACGCGAATCGGTTTTAGCGAGAAAGAGACGAAGCTTTCGCCCGAATGCCTTCCCTTTGGGACACGTAGAGGATCGATCGAGCGACCGGAAGCTTTTCTGCCATATATTCATATATTTATATGTGTGAGTACATATATACATATACTACCGTTCACATATTTTGGAACAGGGCATCTTGAATATCCACTAGTCGGCAAAAGAACTGCAGTATCTCGAAATCAAAGTTCTGCATATTTGGTAACCAAGAATCGGAGGTCGATTATTTGTCATGAATCAAGTTTGTGATAACATTGAGATAGCTCCTAACTTCAGATAATCGGCAATAATGACATTGCATAAGACACTATGTAAGATCATTTCGTTGACCCATATGAAAATAGTTATTTCATATTTGAAATATTATTTAAAGGGATGTGAAAGTATTCTCCGAATTGGGCGTACCGATTTGTTTCAAATTTCACCACATGAATCGTGGCAAAATAGGAGACCCTAAGGTAAGTCCTGGAACTGACGAAATTTCATTTTTTGTAAAAAATTTTGAAAATAGCTATAAACAAATTACTTTAAAATTGAAAATTCATTCGCGTCAGGACCTTCCTTGTAGCCTCTATATTCACATTGTAAGGTTTAAAACGATTCGGTACATCCAGTTCGGAGATAAGTTTCATAAACGAGACTTCCTTGACGCCACATCGGCTTAAGTAAAGGTAAAATATTTTTATATGATTGTTGTTAATACCGATATAGATTTTTCTGCCTTTTGTTTCCTTGGGGTGCGTATCGTGCAATGGTTAAGAACAATAGTCAGCAACATGATCCGTTCTGCATCGTTCCGAATATCATTCCGTACATTTCTCGATACGCATTGTTTCGTCCAACAATATAAGGTATACATTGGTTAATAAAAATATAAAAAATGTACCTCGTACATTTCTCGATACGCATTGTTTCGTCCAACGATACAATGTATACAGTGGTTAATAAAAATATAAAAAATGTACCTCGTACATTCCTCGATACGCATTGTTTCGTCCAACGATACAATGTATACAGTGGTTAATAAAAATATAAAAAATGTACCTCGTACATTCCTCGATACGCATTGTTTCGTCTAACGATATAAGGTATACCTTGGTTAATAAAAATATAAAAAATATACCTCGAGATGGACCCCCAGGTGCCGCCGCGAGTAGCCGAAGATCTCGAGTGAGCTGCAGGTGCAACTACAGGTGGAGGTTGCTTGTTGCGCCTTGGTTCATTCTCCAGGGGACTGGACAATTGTTCCACCGATCTGGACAAGGAGGAGTTGTCCATGGATCTGGAGAACGCGTTCAGAGGAGACAACGTGGGGCTGCAGTCCTTCGGCGTGGTGGCAGCTGGAAAAGATGTTCGGCACAACGATTTAGGGACGACCCTCCAAAATGCAGGTTTCCTCTTCTTAGAGGGCAAAGCTTGGTCCAAAAACCTGGCGCCAATTTCCCGATGACCAGAAACGAGCATGGGAACAATGGGCACGCCTTAGAATCGAGCACTACTACAATCAACATCAGGATCACCAAGGTAAAAGTAAAATGCACCAGGACATCGTTGGTAGAACCTTCGCAGTCAACATTTTAATCCTACTGATTGGGAGAACCTTTGATTGCAGGCCTTGAGTGAGTTTTAAGAGAATCCAAAGAGAGCTTCTATACAATTGGGGTCCTATTTTGTACTTCAAAAACGATACATATTTTAATTTTGTTATTAAGCCTATAGTAGGATCTCGTAAGGATATCGCTTGGTGCTTTAAGATTTGGCTTTGTGCATGAATTTGTATTTATATTGAGCACTACTACGATCAACACAGGGATCACTAAAGTAAAAGTAAAATGCATCAGGACATCATTCGTGGAACCTTTCCAGTCAACATTTTAATTCTACTGATTGGGAGAACATTTGATTGCAGGCCTTGAGTGAGTTTTATGAGAATTTAAAGAGAGCTTCTATACAATTGGGGTCCTATTTTGTACTTTAAAAGCGATACATATTTTAATTTTGTTACTAAGCCTATAGTAGGATCTCGTAAGGATATTGCTTGGTCTTCCAAAATTTGGCTTTGATGCGTGAATTTGTATTTATATGAATACTGGCAATGAACTACATACACTGGAGGTCCCTTAATAAAAAAGAACTGGAAGAAAGCATTTCTGCGCGTTATTTTTATCAGCACATTTTAATTTCATTTATAATCTGCAACTATTTCATATTTACTGGTATTAATTCGAATGAATGTTGACTTTATTTAGAATCTCCAATTATAGGTTTCAAATGAGTTTTTAAATAATATAAAAAACGTAACTAAACTATGTCTAATGTTTCCATTCTTCTCCTCTTAGGTCTGAAGTAGGATTTAATTTGTATTAAGTAGGACGCACGTACAAGATCGAAAGTAGGGCATAAGGAGCGAAGTAGGACCAAAAGGTCCTACTTCAACAATTAAGTTACACAGGTTTAAACTAGGTCTGAATATTTGACTCATTGTCAGTCTGGTGGCCCAGTTCATCAGGAAGTTCAGAAACGCAGCGCTCGACTCGGAGGACCTATCGTTGCTGCTCGTTCCTGGTCGGAGGAACCACCGATGCAACATAAAGAACACACAGTCCCGACATGGCGATCCGGCGTAAGTACATGCTCATGCATGGATCCAGGTGAAGGATCCCCTGTTTCGATTTTCCGTTCCAGAAAACGCCATTGTTTAACCGAGCGCGGCGTCTTAAGGGCCGTTTGAGTAACTCGATGGTGGCCAATTTGACCGGGTCTGTGGGTACACCCTTGGACCGTTTTCTTCGCGAGGATGATGATTGTGGTGGACACTTACATTGGTACATGTGGGGCGGTGCAACCGAGGAAACCACGGAGATGCTGTCCACGTCGAGCCCGCTCCCCTCGACCGTAATAGTAGGCGTGCCTGCGCGAAATACACGGTGTCATCAATTCGAGGTCCGTCGTGTCTATCAAGGATTCGTCGGGTGGGGCGAATTTTCAGGGGGAGACCTCTTCGAGGTCCTTGAAGCTGTCCACGTGGGCCCCGTGCTTGTAATCGCTCGTGTTCTTTATGTTGCGCCCACGGTGCACCTTACATTTTACGTTCTACCGAAGAGGACCAGCCCAAACTGGGTCTGGTGGCCGATAGTTTATACTGTTTCATTTATCTCGTAACCTTTGAGTAACTGACGTTAGCCGATGGGCGAAATTGGTACTATGAGCTTGGGTAATGATACCAAACCGTTGTACGTCATTGTTCATGAGAGGACAGATCTGGGTCCTTTGGTCCCGAAATTAACATTAACAACAGAATCAGTAACCATCGAGAGCGCAAGTTACTGGACGAGGGAATGAAACTCGTGTAATCTGCGTAAACCTTTGAAGAATTGCCGGTGATTGATGAAATTGTTGGTATCGTGAGTTTTAGTAACGGCATCAACAGGCTATACGTTATCATTCATAAGATTACATTTCTATATCCTTGGGAGATTTCAAAAACAATAAATCTGTGTAATCTGCGTAAATCTTTGTAGAATTGCCGTTGATTGATGAAATTGTTGGTATCGTGAGTTTTAGTAACGGTGTCAACAGGCTATACGTTATCATTCATAAGATTACATTTATATATTTTTGAGAGATTTCAAAATCAACTAATTTGTATAATCTGCTCAAACCTTTGAAGAATTGCCATTGAACGATGACATTGTTGATACCGTGAGTTTTAGTAACGGTATCAACACGCTATACGTTATCATTCATAAGAATACATTTCTATATCCTTGGGAGATTTGGAAACCAATTTTCTAGGACGTCAGAAATCACAATCACATGGACTCAGTGCTTGTAATCGCTCGTGTTCTTTATGTTGCGCCTCCGGTGCACCTTACATTTTATGTTCTACCAAAGAAGACCAGCCCAAACTGGGTCTGGTTGATATTTTCAACTACTTTATTTATCTCGTTTGAGTCGTAATTAGGAATTGCCGATAACTCTATCTACCGGGATTTAGCGCTTTACAATGGGGATGGGATTTATGTGATCTGCAAATTCTGAACAATCGATGTTAGCTGATGAGCGGATTTAATACTATGAGCTTGGGTAATGATATCAAACTGTTATACGTCGTTGTTCATGAGAGGACGGATCTGGGTCCTTTGATCCTGAAATTAACTTTAACCACAGAGTCCGTATCCACTTAGAGTGCAAGTTATTGGACAAAGAAACTCATGTAATCTGCGTAAACCTTTAAGGAATTGCTGTTGATTGATGCAACCGACACAACGAGTTTTGACAACAGTTACACATAACCTGGTACATGTTATCTTTCATAAAAATACAATTCTAGGTCCTTAGATCCTGAAATTAACTTGATCGACAGAGATCCTATGTGTCTAGATTACGAATCATTAGATGAAGAAAAAGAACTCGTTTTGCCTGCGTGAACTTTTGTTTTGTACTATATGTTGTCGTCCAAACACCAAAACTGCCCAAACCTTTAAGGGATTATTGTCTAGTGATGAATTAAATTCATACCATGAGCTTCAGTAGCTGGGTCGACATGGTAAACGATATCGTTCATGAAAACGCGAGATTACCCATTTTTAGACGAAGGAACGGAATTCGGGTAATCTGCATACATTTATGAAGAACTAGCATCTGCTGATGAGCGAAATTGTTGGTATCAGGAACTATCGCAGCGGTATCGATCCAGTACCGTTCTCGTCTATGAGACTACAATTCCATATTCATGGGAGATTTGGAAATGAAGCGTACGGGGCAACATAATAACCACACAGGGGGCAAATCCCACCTCATCTCGTGGCACCCTGTAAGGGGGTTAAGCTTATGCTCGCTGTCGCCCTTTTCCAGGTCCAGAGGCGTCGCGGACCTTGAAATCCCGGGGATCTCGAGGATTCCCGTAAAAAGAGATAATTGAGACTCGCGATTAAGCCTCTTCCTGGAAAGTGATCCCCCGAGTTGGCGAGGATCCTGGTAGAAGATCCCTTGGGATTACCTACGGGCACGGATACTTCCCATCCAGACGAAGGAGGTATTACCCCTCGAAGATCGGAAACTCAGAAAAATGGAATCCCGACGACGGAAGTCCTGGGATCCCGTCCTTGATCCGGAACGCATCCAGATCAGCGGTGCTCCTCTCAAGTGTGATTCAACAAAGCGTTTCACCAGAGAAAAAACCACTGATGCCGCGGATTTATACGAATCCTTTGATACGTTACGAGCCACTTTCGCTGAGAAACGAGGAAAAGAGTTAGACAGGAAGAAACGAAGGCTGAAAGCGCTAGGATCCTGATATTTGCCTCGGCAACATTGAGTAGCCCTGATAACCTTCTGCGATGTTACGATTGCTTATAAAAGAACGTTGCCTTCAACTACAATTTACGTTGCGACATCAGCCGAATATGCGAAGAGATCCATTCATGTATAAAACCCTAAACGTAGCAGTTTGCCTCATTGCCTTTGTGATGAGTCTGAAAAGAGCGTTATCAGCGCTAGGATCCCGATATCTGCCCCAGAAACCCTGAGTAACTCTGGTAACCTTCTGCGATGTTACGATTACTTATAAAAGAACGTTGCCTTCGACTACAATTTATCTTGCGACATCAGCCGAACGTACGAAGAGATCTATTCATACACTAAACCCTAAACGTAGCAGCTTTTGTCATAGCCTTTTGTGATGAGTTTGAAACAAGCGTTACCAGTGCTAGGATCCTGATATTTGCCCCAGCAACCCTGAGTAGCCCTGATAACCTTCTGCGATGTTACGATTGCTTATAAAAGAACGTTGCCTTCAACTACAATTTACGTTGCGACATCAGCCGAACATGCGAAGAGATCTATTCATACACTAAACCCTAAACGTAGCAGCTTTTGTCATAGTCTTTTGTGATGAGTTTGAAACAAACGTTACCAGCGCTAAGATCTCGATATCTGCCCCAGCAACCCTGAGTAGCCATGATAACCTTCTGCGATGTTACGATTGCTTATAAAAGAACGTCGCCTTCGACTACAATTTACGTTGCGACATCAGCCGAACATGTGAAGAGATGTATTCATACACTAAACCCTAAACGTAGCAGATTTTGTCATAGTCTTTTGTGATGAGTTTGAAACAAGCGTTACCAGCGCTAGGATCCTGATATCTGCCCCAGCAACCCTGAGTAGCCCTGATAACCTTCTGCGATGTTACGATTGCTTATAAAAGAACGTTGCCTTCAACTACAATTTACGTTGCGACATCAGCCGAACATGCGAAGAGATCTATTCATACACTAAACCCTAAACGTAGCAGATTTTGTCATAGTCTTTTGTGATGAGTTTGAAACAAACGTTACCAGCGCTAAGATCTCGATATCTGCCCCAGCAACCCTGAGTAGCCATGATAACCTTCTGCGATGTTACGATTGCTTATAAAAGAACGTCGCCTTCGACTACAATTTACGTTGCGACATCAGCCGAACATGTGAAGAGATGTATTCATACACTAAACCCTAAACGTAGCAGATTTTGTCATAGTCTTTTGTGATGAGTTTGAAACAAGCGTTACCAGCGCTAGGATCCTGATATCTGCCCCAGCAACCCTGAGTAGCCCTGATAACCTTCTGCGATGTTACGATTGCTTATAAAAGAACGTTGCCTTCAACTACAATTTACGTTGCGACATCAGCCGAACATGCGAAGAGATCTATTCATACACTAAACCCTAAAAGTAGTAGTTTTCGTCATGGCCTTTCGTGACGAGTTTGTCTGAAAAATTACAAGTCCATCGCGTCGACCTTTTACAGGGAATCAGAATTTTCAACAATTCTCTTCTTTATGAATGCGTTACTGCGATCCAAAGAGTGAGTCCAGATCCGAAGAAATAGACCCTGCGAGATGCATCACGTCCTGCTGGACAATTTCATGCTGAACAGAACCGAGCCCCAGGAGCAAATATTTTGAGGTCAATTTACATACACCCGTACCAATTTTCACACGTTAGCTCGGTCGATTTACACTCATCAGTTCAGTGTCTGTGCTGTGCTATGAAACATTGCTGCCCGTGCATGGTTTTAAGATATGATTCAGTGAACATGAAATCATTTGAAATTTCACCACGTGATAATGGAGGCCATAAAGAAGAACGCAATGCTTGTGAAATTTCATTTTTCACAAAAAAAAAATATCATTTCCGTTCTAGTCTAGGCTAAATAAGAAAAAGTCATTTTTTTAAATGAAATATCACGAACATCGTGTTCTTCCTTAGGGCCTCCATAATCTCGCGATGAAGTATCAAATGAATTTGGAGAAAAGTTTTATAAATATTTTGACTTTTTGGTATGTATGTATGACACATTCATATCACCTTAACAGCACTCATAACAATAAGGCATGAGCAATGGCCTAAAGCCGCTGGAACGACGTGAACATTGAACCGATACGGAACGGATGTGTGTAGGTTGACTTTGATCCTGGATCTACATCGGCCACCATCTACATGAGTCACCAACTTACCATCCGTCGTGGAGTCCGAGAGATTCCCACCAACGCTGGTGGCGCCTCCACTTTCGCGATCGCTGGATCCACGGACCCCACTATCGGCACTACAGCTCCCACGATCACCAGCTTGGCCACTGGTCGGACCCGAAACCTGGTTCCCGCCGACGTTGATGGTTGCACTCAGCTCGGTGCTTCCTGGACCTTGTTGGGATCCGAGATGAGGAATCATCCCGCCGCTCCCTCCACCACCTCCGCTGTTGCTCCCGGCACCAGGAGTCGCTACCCCGTTGACGCTGCCCCGTGGAAATGACACAAGGGACTCTTGGTCGCTCAGACAAACTCCGCCGCCCCTTTCGGCTAGCTGACGCTGCAACTGGAATAGTCAAAAGCGAGTTGTTTGAAACTTGGGATATCAGTAATCGGTGACACGAGTCGGATGCACTCGACGGGTTCAATGGTGGAAACTCGAAACGACAAGCTGTTGAATATCGAGACACGACCTTACGCCCAAAATTAGTTACACGTCAAGTATGGTCTGGTATCGTAATTGGATGCGAGGAGAACACCGGGACAATCAGGACATGAATTGGAAAACTATCCCGAAGTTGATTTAAGGTGATGTAAAAGTGGCGTCAAAGTCGTCTCGTTTATGAAACTTTTCTTCGAACTGGATGTACCGGATCGGTTCATACTTTACTACAGTGAATATGGAGGTCTTAAGGAAGGTCCTGGCGCTCCATTTTCTTTTTAATTTGTTTATCGATAATTTAAAAGCTGTTAATAGAGAATGAAATTTTATGCGGGACAGGATCTTCTTTATAGCTTCCATATTCATATTGTAAAGTGCGAAACGGTTCGGTACACCCAGTTCGAAGAAATGTTTCATGAACGATTAACCCCAGGGATGCTCCTTTCTTATTCTCTTAGGAGCAGCAAGAAGTGTTGATTTATGGAGTACTGCTAGGGGGATTACTATGAAGATGGTTGTAAATTTAAGTACTGCAGAAGTGATTGGTGGTCTTATCGGTGGTGCTAGACTGCCGCAAGCAATAAGTCATCCGGAGTAGTTTAAAGTGATATGATTTTTCATCATGATTTGTAGCACTATTTCGTCCTAAGCGCTTCGAAATGAATTAGGCGGTATACCGGGACGGTGGTGCCGATGGTGGTTACTGTGTCTTCGATATTGCCACTCCCAGGGACACGAGCGCTATTGTGCACAAGCAACGGGATTACTAGCGTAACTAACGATTCTACGGTAACGTAAGTATGCACCATTACTGCCACTACTAACGTCACCGTGGACACCATAACTTGCCACTGTCGGCATCGCTATTCACGCAACTGGTACCAGTTCCCATTCCGACTGGTGTTGCAATATCGGTAACAGCATCCACCGGCAGCGCGAATATCGCTTTCCTCTGAAACCTGGTACATTTCCGGTATCGAGAAAACTGGTCGGCAGACTCGCCTGGTCGGCATTTCTCGTTTTGTGGTGCGAGCGAAGCCTCGTCGCGGGACTTACCTCTTTTATGGTTGCGTGGGCGTGCGAGAGCGCTGCTTCCTTGTCGGCCAGGCTGGCAGCGAGGCTGAGACTTCGATCTGCCTCGTCCCTGGCGGCTCTCAGCAAGCTCCATCGTTCTCTCTCCCGCTCTCGCTCTCGCTCCTCGGAGGGCAGGTTGGCTCCCTGCTGCTGAAGACATCCCAGGGTCGCCTCGTTCTCCCGCATCCGCTGCAATCAACGGTCAACCAGACCCATTTCCGGGCAGTGACTCCACCCAAAAGACCGACACCTTCCCACTACGCGTGCAAGGGCATGCAAACTTGAAGAAATGATGTACAACAGAAGTTGTTCAATTCATTGAATTCTGATATGAGTTCCTCCTGTAGTGCCCAAAAATCGCGTATAGGTGCTCATCGGACGAGGCACAGCAGTGGCGTCCTCACGGGTACTAGAGAGTCTTCCGCACGCACGCCGCCACGCCGTCCACACCGATTCGCAATAAATCCGGGATTTCTAACCGATCTTCCTGTCTCTTTGAATCTCAGACTATACTTGTCAAGAATTGTTTATCATCGATCGTCAATCGGATTAACTTCCGGGCAGTGACTCCACCCAAACGGCTGATACCTTCTAAGCATGCATGTGAAGGCATGCATCCTTGGGAAAAGACGTCTTGCGCGTCCATTTGCTGTTCATCGAATTCTAACATTAGTTCTTTGAAGGAACAGAGTTTATTATCAACAACGAGCCAGATTCACTTTCGGGCAGGGACTCCACTAGGAAGACTGAACTCATCATAGTACTGGTGTAATGACGGGCAGTCTAGGGAAAAGA
Source organism: Orussus abietinus (assembly GCF_000612105.2). NCBI lineage: Eukaryota > Metazoa > Arthropoda > Insecta > Hymenoptera > Orussidae > Orussus > Orussus abietinus. Next base: position 60,194 of record NW_019394328.1, read on the forward strand.
ACGCGTTGTGAAAGTTGGGCACTTTGCGAAATTTTATGAGTTCTTTCCTGAAAACGGACCATTGTCAGTTGTCAACCAGACGCTATTACGGGCAGTGACTCCATTCAAGAACACTGACACCTTCCTACCACACGTGCAAAGGTGTGCAAATTTGGAGAAAGGACGTGTCGCACAAGTCATACAGTTCATTGAATTGTAAGATGAATCCTTTCTGGGAACTGCTTGTATTGACTTTCGGGCAGTGATTCCACCAAAAATATTGATATCTTCCTAGTAGTCGTGCAGACATGCAAACTTGAGGAAATATGTGTTACAAAAGACATGCAATTAGTGGAATTTAAAGATGGGTTTTTTTATGGAACTGTTGCTATCATCAGCGATCAACCAAACTGATTTTCGGGCAGTGACTCTAGTAAAAAGATCAAACTCATCTTGGTACTGATACAGGGACAGACAATCATGAAAAGAGAACGTTGCGAAAGTCGGGCACCACTGAATTCTATGATGAGTTTTCTTTTTCCCGGAAACAGGCCATTGTCAATTGTCAACCCCATCCCTTTTGAGCAGTGACTCCATTCAAAAGCTCGGCATCTTCCTAGTACCCACGGAGGAGTACGCAAACTTGGATAGTTCGCCGCGGAAGTTGGGTAGTTCATTGAATTCGAAGGCGAGTTCTTTTCTGGGGATTGTTCATTATCAAGGGTCAACTGAACTGACTTTTGGGTAGGGACTTCGCACAAAGGTCTTGCTAGTGTTCGCGCAGAAGTATGCAATCGTAGAGAAAATAAACGATGCAGATGTTTGTTCTCGGGAAATTGTCCCCCATCAATGGTCAACCAGACCCAGTTTCGAGCAGTGCCTCCATCAAGACCGCAAACTTGCGGAAAGCGCATATTGCAGAAGTCGTGCGGTTCACCAAATTCTAAAGAATTATTTTTTCGGGAACCGTTCGTCATCAATGGTCTATTGGACTGACTCTTGGATAGGGACTTTACCTAAACGATCGGCATCTTCCTAAAACCCGCTTCGCCGTTGGCAAACTTAGAGAAAACGCATGTTGCAGAAGTAGTTCTCCAGAAACTGATCATCATCAATGGTCAGCCAGACCCAGTTCCAGGCATTGCCTTCACCTCAAAGACCGACGACTTCATAGAGCCCGTCCACGGGTACGCAAACTCGGGCAAAGTACATATTACAGAAGTTGCGCAGTTCACTAAATTCTAAGAAGAGTTATTTTTCTGGGAACTGTTCGTCATCAATTCTAAGAAGAGTTATTTTTCTGGGAACCGTTCGTCATCAATGGTCTATTGGACTGACTCTTGGGTAGGGATTACACCCAAAAGACCGTCATCTTCCTAGTACCCGCTTTGCCGTTGGCAAACTTAGAGAAAACGCATGTTGCAGAAGTAGTTCTCCAGAAACTGTTCATCATCAATGGTCAGCCAGGCCCAGTTCCGGGCATTGCCTTCACCTAAAAGACCGACGACTTCCTAGAGCCTGTCCAAGGGTACGCAAACTCAGGCAAGGTACATATTGCAGAAGTTGCGCAGTTAGCAGAATTCTCAGATGAGTTCTTTTCTAGGGACTGTCCACCAGCGAGTGTCTCTATGGACAAGTGTACCTCCAGGCGCAAGTGCAGCTCTCGGCACAACCGAAGGAGTTTAACGAGTCCCTTCCAAGCGGAAGAGCTTAATCCACTTATCACCCGGCGTGCTCGGTAACGTTTACTACTCAAACTTCCTAACGCGATTATTATCCGACGGGACTCGACACGGGTATTTAATGGCCGTTGAGAATCGCTCCCTGTTCCTGAACGGCGAATTACCATCGCGGGTTTGACGCTTGGATTTCCTCTAGACAGAGAGGAGGCGGCTCGAGAATCTCGGCGGATGGGAACTTCAAGGTGCAGACTGCATCTCATGAAATGCAAGATCTCGTGAAATCTTATTCATGGAATTAAATCGTTGATCCAATGTGTTAAGGGTTCAAGAATTTAATTGCGCATCTCATTTAAATGCTTGGGAGAGCAACGATTTCTCATCTCCATGGAGCAGCAGTAGAGTGGACCCGGAGTGAACCAAAGACTTTAGCGTTATGAAATTAATGATCGTAAAATCCCTGTGATGCCAAAATTTACGAGTCTAGGTGAATAGGTAATAAGCAGGTCTAATAAACCGGCTCATATCGGAAAATCCTTGGTTTACGTGAACAAGAAGGTAATTCTCTAGACTCCAGATAGTGCATCAAATCTTTCACCTCTTTTTGCACTTACCACGTCTTGCAATATATTTAATCAATAATAGGCATAACAATTACCATCTCAGGATACCCAACCAATATATCATGCTGATCATTTTGGAGGACAAAAATTATAAACAGACAAAAATAAAAACTGAACATTAAAATTCAGTTGATACAATCGATTGAAATCGAGTATTTACTTGTTAGAGCAGTTCAATTCAGGGGTCTTCTAGTATAGAGGTTTGGAAAACTCAAGTTTCTTAAGAAAAACTCCAGGAAATCAGGAATTATTTTGTGCAGTCGGACCAATCCCTTGACGTACCTTTACATTCCCATTTGATAATCTTATGTTTTTAAATTTCGTTTACGAACGAGTCCAGGAAATCAAAAATTAATTTGTGTAGTCAGGCCGTTCCCTTGACGTACGTTTACTTTTTCATTCGATAATATTATGATATTAAATTTCGTTTACGAGCCTGTCCAGGAAATCAGGAATTAATTTGTGCAGTCGGGCCGATCCCTTGACGCACATTGGTATCCGACGTTCCCGGAAAATCGATCTCGCAGTCGAATAGGAAAAGGTGACGCGGCCGAACAAACGAAAAGGCTAGGGGAAGCCACTCTCGCGTTGCTCGCATCGGAAACATAATATTCGGGGGTTGTGCTGGGGTCGTGAGGTAAGGGTAGGATGTCGGAAAGGCTGTTTGCCGACACGGTGACACATCCACGCACCCAGGGGTGAATGAATCGGATTATGCGAGAGCTTCGACGCGGGAGGAGTCGCCAAGTGATGGGAAATTGTCGGTACGCTTTGTCGGAGCAAAGATGGCGCGCGGCGCATCGAATTCGTGAGGCGAAAGGCGTTTCGGGAGGTGTCGGCGGACTTTTATTCGATTCCACTGACGTTTTCTTGGCGTATCACAGCCCGGTGTTCCGATCGAGTGGGCCGTTTCATTCCACGCTCGCTTTTCCGCCTTTTTCGGTCGAGGGAAAACTCGAGGTGAGAGCGGACCCTGCGCCGCGGCGTAAAGCAGCCATATTGATTCCCTGAATGACGTTGGGGCCAACAGGCGTCGCTCCGTCGACAGAACTACGCCTCACCGTCTTGATTACAAATCTCCTCACGAACCAATCGCACACCTTATAGCGACCTCGGCTACGTGGGGGGCGGATTGGAAAAAAAAGCCGACTTTATCCGGAGGGGGCGAAACCTTGGCGAATCTAATCTCGTGAGGTGGGATAAAATCTCGATCGTCCCGCGCGACATTTCGCATAGTGTATTTTACATATCCGTGCTGCATTAGCGAGGGATTTGATAACGACGTCCTTATCTCTGTTAGTACTCCTGCAAGCTGTAGGGAATTTGTTGTTAAACTACGAAAAGCAGGAATAAATATTACTCTGAATGTTTGGGGTTAAGCATGTTATGCTTCTAATGACCCAATTTAACTGGCAGGTAGAAGCATGGTGGTGGGTTAAATTTAAAGTGGTTTTTTCAGGGACTCATCATATTGTCGATCTTAATGAAAACGTGCATGAGAATTAGCAGGCAGTCCGAGAAGAGGTCACTTCAACGATAAGCCTCACCTGTTCGTAGTTACGGATGAAGTCTCGAAGTTCGCGTTCCTTGTCCTCTAGAGTCCCGTAGAGAGCCTTCATTTGGTTCAGGAGATCGAACTTCTCGGCCTTGAGCCTCTTTCTGTCGGCTTTAAGGGCTTGCAGAGCTTCCCTTGCGTGTTGGAGCTCCATCTCAAGGGCGACTACTCGAGCCTCTTCTTCGAGAGCCGCATCCTCGCTGCCGACTTCCCCTCGTGCTGCTCCGCTCAGCAGCAACCTCCTCAGCCTTGCGACCTCGGCTACGAGGCGTTCGTTTTCTAGTCGCAGTCTCCTCGCACTTGCCAGCTCCACGGAACCTCCACCACCTCCGTGAATGTTGGAGAGTCGAGACGCCACCACTGGGTCGCCAATTATTCCTAAGGGAATGGGGAACACGGACCGTAATCGGTGCAAGGTTTGCAGAGAAACGGGAATGGAACGATATCGGCTAGATGAGATACCTTTGCTGAGTTGTTGATTGTTCCTAAGGGGTCAGAGTCAGGGGATAGGGTTACGTTAACGAACCAGGATCCCACCATCGAATCTTTAGGAAACATGGCGAAGCTTCTCTCAAATATCTTGTAGGGTGGATATTTCCTAATTTCTGAGTTATGGAGGGCAAATCCTTGATCGTGGTAAAGTATACAGGAAATAAGAAATGCATTTGACGCATCATCTGAGTGTTTTGATCGGAGAAATATTGGGAACATTAGGTGTACCGTGATTGTATCGCCGTTCACCCCTAAGGGGTGATGGATAGAGATCGTAATCGGAGCAAGGTTTGCAGAGCAATGGGAAGGGAACAATATTGGACGGTCAAGACACCGTTGTTGAGTTGTAGATTGTTCCTAACAGGTCGGAGTCCGAAGATAAGGTTACATTAACGAGCAAGGACCCCGTCATCGAATCTTTAGGAAACATGGCGAAGTTTCGCTCAAATACCTTGTAGTGTGGATATTTTACTAATTTCTGAGTTATGGAGGGCAAATCCTTGATCGTGGTAAAGTATACAGGAAATAAGAAATGCATTTGACGCATTATCTGAGTGTTTGGATCGGAGAAATATTGGGAACATTAAGTGTACCGTGATTGTATCGCCGTTCACCCCTAAGGGGTGATGGATAGAGATCCTAATCGGAGCAAGGCTTGCAGAGCAATGGGAAGGGAACAATATTGGACGGTCAAGACACCGTTGTTGAGTTGTAGATTGTTCCTAACAGGTCGGAGTCCGAAGATAAGGTTACATTAACGAGCAAGGACCCCGTCATCGAATCTTTAGGAAACATGGCGAAGTTTCGCTCAAATACCTTGTAGTGTGGATATTTTACTAATTTCTGAGTTATGGAGGGCAAATCCTTGATCGTGGTAAAGTATACAGGAAATAAGAATTGCATTTGGTGCATAATTCATCCGAGAGTTTTGATTGAAGAAATATTGGGAACATTAAGTGTACCGTCATTGCATTAACGTCCACCCTTAAGGGGTGATGGAAACAGACCGTAATCGGAGCAAGGTTTGCAGAGCAATGGGAATGGAACAATATTGGATGGTCGAGATACCTTTGCTGAGTTGTCGATTGTTCATAAAGGGTTGCAGTCAGGAGATAAGGGGAACATTAGCGAGTCAGGACCCCGTCATCGAATCTTTCATTAGGAAACTTGGCAATGTTTCGCTGAAATGCCCTATAGCGTGGATAATTTCCTAATTTCTAAATGATGGTAGGCACAACCCTTGATCACGGTAAAGTATTCAGAGAAATAAGAAATGTATTCGATTCGAGTGTTTTGATCGAAGAAATATTGGGCACATTAGGTGTACCGTAATTGTATTGCCGTTCACCCCTGAGGGGTGATGGATAGAGACCGTAATCAGAGCAACGTTTGCAGCGCAATGGGACCGGAACAATATTGAATAGTCGAAATACCACTGACGTTGTCGATTGTTCCCAAGTGATCAGAGTTATGGGATCGGAGCGGTAGGGAAGAGGTGAGAGAGTGTTATTGGATCACTGATCATTCTTAAGGGATGGTACATCGTTGGATATGGATGTCTCTCCATTGTGTATTACCGACACCATATCTGCTAGGAAGGCATTCTTGTCCACGACTGTATATAAATATCGTGATCGATGTAATGGGATTTGAGTAATATTGGAGAATCGAGTCAGCACCGTCGGTTGACCGATCATTCCTAAGGGAACGATGAACCGATACCGTAATCAGAACAAGGTTTGCAGGGCAATAGGAACGTAACAATATTGGATGGTCGTGACACCGCCGCTGTTATCGATTGTTCCTAAGGGGTTGGAGCTAGGAGCTCAGGGCGCTATTGGGAAATCGAGGTAGCAACATCGGATCATTCTTATTGTTAGTAGGTAGGACATAGACACCGTGATCAGAGGAAGGCTTCCAGAGCAGGAGGATCAATGCGATATCGACAAGTTAAGACGTTACCTCTGGTTAACATATCAAGAAACCTCGTAGAATTTCCCATCAAATATATTTCTCCGGAAAACCTTATTCCTAAGTAAAGGTATTCAGAAACCTTGATTACGATGAAGTTTGTGTAGAAATAAGAAATGCATTTGGCGCGCGACTGTCGTTTTTTGGTCGAAGCGACATTGGGAAGAGTTAATGCCACACCATCGGATCATTCTTAAGGGGTGATCAGAGTGGATAAAGATTGTAATTAGAACAACGTTTGTAGAGCAACGGGAACGGAACCATATTGGATTGTCGAGGCACCACCGTGATTGATGTTTGTTTTGTAGGGGTCAGGAATGAAATCCGAACGATATTGGAACATCGAGACGACACCATCGGGTCATCGATCCATTCTTCAGGGATTCTTCCTCAGTACATAGACATAGGGTTGCAGGGCAATGGAAGCGATGTCGACGTGCTCAGATGCCACCATTGAGTCGCTCATACAGAAACTAGGTGCATGTACCTTGAGTACGGTAAAGTCTACAAAGAAATGAGAAATGCATTTGATGCGCAACTCATTGTCACCCGAGCTCCTTGATTAAAGAAATACTGGAATAATTAAGTGCTACTACTGCGTTACCGATCACTTCTATAGGGTAGGGAAAAGAGACCATAAATCAGAGTATGGTTTGCAATGGGAACGCAACGATATTGGATCGTAAAGACATTACCTTTGGGTTGTTAATTGTTTCTAAGGATTCAGAGTAACGAGGTCGGAACAATTTTGTTGAGTTAAAATCGTGTCGGTCATCAGGCAACTGGACAAAATTCTGCGGGGAATACTTTATAGCGAGAATCTTGATCCTTAAGTGATAGTAGGTAGAAATCTTGACCACGACAACCTATAGAGCCTTCAGAGAAATGTATTTGTCGCGAAACGATAAGAAATCCCTTAATCGAAGGAATTTTAGAAAAGTCTCTTCGTCGCCAATCACTCTTAAAGAATGCTGAACGGTAAAAAGAATCACAAGTGCGTAGACAGATAATAAAGAAGGTTACAATTCATCTTTCAGCAAAGGTATAACCCTAGATTTACATGATTCATGGACGACCAGGCTAACTTCGATGATTCAAATTGACGTTACTCGTTAAAAGTGCTGATCATAAGTCTTAATAGGCAGCAAAGTTGGAGCGTGAACTTCCTACAATTCCTGGATGAAGAGCTATGAATTCTAGGGATCTTAATGACTTGCTCCTGGCAATGTACACGAACGGTTCTTCCACTGAAATTAGATTACCAACCCAAGTGTGTAGTAACTTAGTTGGAGGTTTTGGAGGCTTACCAAGAGAGTTAGCAGGTGAAGACGGTCTGCTGCCGGGCGCCGGGCCCGGCGGTTCGTCATCGTCGGGGCGCGGGTCGCCGTCCACCAGGTCCTTGGCATCGCGATCCGTGGAATCCTTGGACGACCTGGTGGAGTCCCTCGTTGACACCCGAAGTCTTTCGATGCTGGACCGATCGCTACCGGTTCGGTGCAGAAATCCTGTCCTGGCGGAGAATCCCCGATCAGGACTGGCGCTGCCCGATCTGGAGTCGACACTGCCCCCGGAACCGCCCAAACGCGTCTTCTCCAGGGCTTGGGCATAGGGACGTCTAGTTTTCTCGCTGGGACTTGGACACGGTGATCCATTACGCCTCTCTGAAATACAAGAAAATCTAAATCTAAATCTTGAAAAACATGGAAAGTTGCATTCTCGATGCACTTTCTTCCCTCTCCTCTGTCGAAACCTAGGAAAGGATGCACTTGGGATGCTGAGCCCTGATTGGCTGACTTTAGGATAGCATTTCCCAAAGGTTCGTTTCTCCAGGACGGCATAGACTTTCTCGGATCCTGGAGAAAGTCCGCGATGTTTGTTAGCCATACGATACCCTTTTGGAAATGCGTCGACATGGCAGACCCTGAAGTGGCCACTTTGAAGACCACCCTGATCGGGGTTATAAATTCCGAGTCCTTTCATTAGCTATTTTCTGACCACGTGCAGGACACTACTTCGAGAAAGAGTGCCTCACATTGTCCATGGCCAAATGTTGCTCAAACGTTCTTCAGACCGCCTCACTCCAATCAAATGGTCCAACACCTAGTTTGGAGAAAAGTTTCATAAACGACTGACCCCTTGGATGGCACTTTCACATCCCCTTAAAGATCAGCCGAAATCTTGCTTCTTCTAGGTCGCTGGAACAATGGACCATCTATTCGGCATCGTAAAAACACCATTTGCCAGTTGCGCGGACCGATGCACCCGGTCGAGCTCGCCAAAGAAGAGGCCGGACAAGGACGAGGAGCGATGAGAAGCATCAACAGACGGGTGGTACGACCTGGGTCAAGGGTCCATTCTAGATTCCCGGTGGATCCGGCGCTGCTTTCGAGCCGCGTTTGCCACTCGACGGAATCGAGTAGCAGTCGGTCAGCTAATTCAAACGCCATTGGCACCGATTGACGTCGAGTCTCGCGTGGCTCGCGTTATTGGAGGAGGGCCAGCTCTCGTCCAGACGAGTATCGCTGTTTGGGCCGCGCTGAGAGATTTCCAGGATAGGGCGGGATGCAGGGAGAATCTTTACCCCGATCGAAGCCCTCTCGATCGACGATGCGGATTTTAAAAGGCATCCAAACACCACGGATGCCGCCTTTTGAAGCGAACCGTTTCGCGACGACGAATTCTCCATTGGAGACGTGACCACGGAGTCAAAGCTGGGTTGACCAAATAGAATAAATTCCCATAAATCGAGTACAGAGAGCCTGGGTATTTACTGGCATTCGTACATTGGGGGAAATGATCTCCAGATTAATAATTGGTTATTCATACGGTTTTACCAATTTAGAGAGGATTTAGAACACACTTTCGGGTGAGAAGGACAGGGGATGTAAGTAACGATTTGAGGTCTCTCCCAGCCCTCGTCCGGACGAGTGTCATTCTTTGGGCCGCGCTGAGAGATTTCCAGGATAGGGCGGGATGGAGGGAGAATCTTTACCCCGATCGAAGCCCTCTCGATCGACGATGCGGATTTTAAAAGGCGTCCAAACACTACGAATGCTGCCTTTTGAAGCGAACGGTTTCGCGACAACAAATGCTCCATTGGAGACGTGACCGCGGAGTCAAAGCTGGGTTGACCAAATAGAATAAATTCCCATAAATCGGGTACAGAGAGCCTGGGTATTTATTGGTATTCGTATATTGGGGGAAATGATCTCCAGATTAATAATTCGTTTTTTATACGGTTTTATCAATTTGGAGAGGATTTTCATTTTCCAATAACTCTAGAATATGACTGAATACGAAAGCTGTTGATAAACACGTAGGAAATATGGATTCCACCCCCTGTGGTGGCTATGAAAATAGTAGAACCGAAAGAGAGAAAACGAGGAGCCTTATCTCTCTCTTTTTACGGGAAATAGTGCAACGCAATATAGCCATAGCTTATCTAGCGAAAGGAAGAGAGAGAAACACATAGGATGTCGGCTCTAATTGCTCCCTTTCTTGTTCATTGCCTTCACAACTGAGGGAGTATTCTCTCAAGAAATCGGATTTATTTCTTGAAATAACGCGAAAATCAGCTAAAAATCGCAAGCAGAAATCCCTGGGAATCGTTGGAAATCCCTGTGACAATTTTGTTATCGAATCGCGTTGTTGTTTATCATATGAAATAGGGCAATCGGCTCTTAAAGAAGGAAATCGTTTTCACTGATTTCCTTGTCAATACTCCGGTCACAACGGTATCAAGGAGATGGTCGAGTTTACAGGTTCCATATATTTTACGTCTATGGTAATCCTAGATATACCGACCTATAGGGCTGGCTCTCCTATCGATGGGGCTGGTCCTCTTATCAACGGGGCTGGCGGATTTATCGCTAGCGGAGCTGCGCTTCTCGACGGGGCTGCTGCCAGCGCTGAGTCGTTTGGCGTCTTCCTGTGGATGGGCTTCGGCGTCCTGAGGGGCGACGTTGCTGCCGCTGGAGGTCGAAGAGTTGCTGAGGCCACCCCCGGCGTTGCTGTTCAGGACCAGAGCCCCGCGGACGTCGCGCAGTTCACCCCTGAGGGAGGCGCACTCGCCCCGGGCCCGTTCCAGCTCCCCGTCCAGCCGGGCCCCCGTTGCTGCGTTCTCCTCCACCATTACGCGAAGTTTAGCCTGGAAACATAGAGTTCACTCGATATTTCTTTTAGCAGTTACCATAGGAATAGAAGTTCCCTCCCTTGGGACCCATTTCAGGAGGGAAGGAAGAGAACAAACACCATCAAGGACGGTTATTTTGTGCGTGTTGGTCATTGGGGACATTGACTATCATTCACAGATTAGATGATTGTTATGGGAATTAAATTATGCAAAAATAGACGTATGAACTTGGACTTCATTTAAAGTTATTGCAAGGGTAGAGGGTTTCAAGATTTTATGATGGACATATATCGCTGCGCTCTTCTTCGACATTACGCGAAGTTTTGCCTGGAAACATTGAGTTCACTTTTTACTTCTTTTAGCAGTATCGTAGGAATAGAAGTTCCCTCCCTTGGGACCTATTTCAGGATGGAAGGAAGAGAACAAACACCATCAAGGACGGTTATTTTGTGCGTGTTGGTCATCGGGGACATTGACTAACATTCACAGATTAGATGATTGTTCTGGGATTTAATTTATGCAAAAATAGACGTATGAACTTGAACTTCATTTAAAGTTATTGCAAGGGTAGAGGGTTTCAAGATTTTATGGTGCACATATATCACTGCGCTCTTCTTCGACATTACGCGAAGTTTTGCCTGGAAACATTGGGTTCACTTGTTACTTCTTTCAGCAGTTCTCGTAGGAATAGAAGTTCTCTCTCTTGGTACCCATTTCAGGAGGGAAGGAAGAGAACAAACTCCATCAAAAACGGTTATTTTGTGCGTGTTGGTCAACAGGGATATTGACGAATATTCACACATTAGATGCTGGGAATTAATTTATGCAAAAATAGAAGTATGAACTTGGACTTTGTTTAAACTTATTGCAGGGTTAGAGGGTTTTGATTTTATGATGAGCATATGTCGCTGCCTTCTTCTCCACCATTACATGAAGTTTTGCATGGGAAGTTAGAATTGACTCGTTACTTTTTTTAGCAGTCATCGTAGAGATAGAAGTTCCCTCCCTTGGGACCCATTTTGGGAGGGAAGGAAGAGAGCGGAGACCATCAGACCGGTTATTTTGTGTATGTTGGTCATTGGGGACATTGACTAGCATTGACACATTAGACGATTATTTTGGGATTTAATATGGACAAAAACGGGGGTATAAACTTGGACTTTATTTAAACTTATTGCAGGGTTAGAGGGTTTGAAGATTTTACGATGCACATGTCGCTACATTCGCCTCCACCGCTGGGAATAGAATTAACTCGTTACATCTGTGAGTAGTTGTCGTTGGGAAAAAAGTTCTCTCCTCTAGGACTCACGACGGGTGAAAAGGTAAACTTCGAAGATCGTGCTTCACCCAGTTGTATTGACTAACATTGACACATTAGACAATTATTTTGAGATTTAGTTTGGACAATAACTGGGGTGTAAACTTGGACTTTATTTACACTTATTGCAAGGTTGGAAGAGTTTGAAGGTTTTACGATGCACATATCTCGTTGCGTTCGCCTCCACTGTTACGTAAAGTTTTCCTTGGAAAGATGGAGTTGACTCGTTACTTCTTTTAGCAGTTGTTGGGAAAGAAATTCCCTCCACTAGGATCCGTATCGGGAGGAAAGGAAAACTTCGAAGATTGTGTATGGTAGTTACCAGCCACGCGTGGACCAACATTGACACATAGCTTGGGCAATTATTTCCGGAAGTATTTTGGATAAAACCGATTTCATATACTTGAATGTAATTAGTGGTTGTTACAGAAGTAATTTGGTCAAAACTGGTTAAATGAACTTGAATTTAATTGGAACTTGTTGCAGGAACAGTTTTTATGTTGCAACTAAATCACTACTGCTTCAATATGGCCGTACACCAAAGACGCACACGTCAAGTACGCTGCAAATGTTTCAGAAAGGACGTGACATGTCTACGAATTTGCGTATATCTATGCACATAAGTCAGGCATTTGTTTCATCAAATTCTTTGTGTGCTGAACTTAATGGGGTGTGGTCTGACTTATGTAGCCATTATCGAAAGTTTTGCCTGCACACGACCAAGTTGAGTCGTTACTTCTTTTAGCTGTTGCCGTTGGAAAAGAAGTTCTTTCCCTTGGGACCCATGTCTGGAGAGGAGGTAGAGTTGGACCAAAGAACGTGATCGACGGTTACATTGTGCAGGGTGGCCACCAGAAACATTGATTAACAATGATATGAGGTCCTGTGGTGGATTAACAGTGATAATTGGTTTGGAGAAACTCATATAAATTTTGGATGTATTTAAATTCCTATTTAAAGAGTTCTGTTCCCTAGGATTCCTGTCGAGAGGAAAACTTCGACGATAGTTGTGGCTGGTTACATCGTGAATAGGGATTACCAATCACAATGTCTAAAATTCATGTAATTTACACATTTTGGGATTTCATTTGGGAAAAACTAGATGTATAAATTTAGGTTTGCTTTGCGCTTGTTGCACAGTTAGAAGGATTTAAAGATTTTGAGATGCACATAAGAGGTGTTCTTATGTAACCATTATGTGAAATTTTGCCTAGAAAAGTTCGAATTGACATTTTGTTTCCTTCAGTTTGTCGAAAGAGAAAAAACAGTTCGACTAAAGAACGTGATGGACTGTTACATTGTGCATGGTGGTCATCAGGCACATTTATTAACAGTGATATGAGGTCCTGTGGTGGATTAACTAAATATGTGGTGGATTAACAGTGATAATTAGTTTGGAGAAACTCATATAAATTATGGTTGTATTTATATTCCTAACGGAGTTGGAAGGGTTTAAAGATTTTAAGTTGAACACATGTCACCGTACACTTATCTAACTATATCCTGAAGTTTTGTATGGAAACAACCTAGTTGATTTGTTGCTCCTTTTAGGGGTTGATGTCAGGAAAGAGTTCTGTTCCCTAGAATTCCTGTCGAGAGGAAAACTTCGACGATAGTTGTGGCTGGTTACATCGCGAATAGGGATCACCAATCACAATGTCTAAAATTGATGTGATTTACACACTTTGGGACTTCGTTTGGGAAAAACTAGATGTACAAATTTGGGTTTGCTTTGCGCTTGTTGCAGAGTTAGAAGGATTTAAAGATTTTGAGATGCACATAAGAGGTGTTCTTATGTAACCATTATGTGAAATTTTGCCTGGAAAAGTTCGAATTGACATTTTGTTTCCTTCAGTTTGTCAAAAGAGAAAAAACAGTTCGACCAAAGAACGTGATGGGCTGTTACATTGTGCAGGGTGGTCACCAGGCACATTGATTAACAGGGATATGAGGTCTTGTGGTGGATTAACTAAGTGTGTGGTCATGTGGTGGATTAACAGTGATAATTGGTTTGGAGAACTCATATAAATTTAGGATGTATTTAAATTCCTTACTGAATTGGAAGGGTTTAAATCTTTTAAGTTGTACATATGTCACTATACTCTTATCTATCTATAACCCAAAATTTCGTTTTAATTTTATTTAATATGCATACGTGGCGCAACTTTTCTTTCTTCATTATTTCACAAAGTTTTGCCTAGAAAAGATGAAGTTACTTCGTTATTTCCTTTGGAAGTTCCCTCCCTTGGGGCCCACATCGAGAAGAAAGGGAAAAAAGGGAGAAAGGGGGAAAAGAGTTTGATCAAAGTACATAATGAACAGTAATTATTACAGGGATGGTCAGCTATCATACGCGAATCGATATGAACACATAGTCAAACAGTTAATATAAAAAAAAATTAGGTACGTGGACTAGGATTTTATTTGAACTTATTGCAGGGTTAGAAGGGTTAAAAGATTTTATTTAATATGCGTACATGTCGCAGCGTCCTCCTCCACCATTCCGCGAAGTTCTGCCTGAAAACGACGAAGTTACCTCGTTATTTCTTTCGGCGTTCATCGCCTGGAAAAAAAGTTTCCTCCGCTGGGACCAGCCCATGGCATGAGGAAAGAGAAAAGAAAAAAGAGAAAGAAAGTTCGAACAAAGTATATAATGAATGGTGGTTAATGCAGAGCTGATCCGCAACGTGGATTAATATTGACACGTAGTTAGATAGTTAATTTCAAAACAAAAAATAAACCCAACAAATTGATTTAAGATAGAGAGTAGAGAGAAAAATGTCGGTTTACATCTAAATTAATGATAAATTGTAATTGCAGGTTTCAAAAAATCCTCGGCTTTGCATCACATCAAGATCAGAGTATTGTTCAGGGTTCATGACTTTATGTACAACTTGGAATGTTTGAAATTGAAGATTATGAGCCCGGAATAATGGGAAAGATGCGAAACGTTTATAGTGGAGTAAGGTTCGAATTTTCGCGAGGCAAAATCATTATTTATTGTAAAACGTTTAGCTTGTACCCAGGATTCAGTCTCTGTGAAGGGTAATCAGCAATTGTCGTAAAATATATACCTCATAGACAGACGAGTCCTGGGGAGGGATAATTGACATTTGTTATAGAATGTATAACTTGTAGCCAAGTTTCAGTTTCCATGAGGAATAGTTGTGAGCGAAAGTTACTATGAAATGTGCTACTAGGTTTGAATCCTCGCAAGGGATAATCAACATTTGTAAAACGTGTAAGTCCCCGGGAGAGATCATCACAAATTATTATAAATTGTGTATACAAGTTTAACCCTATTAGTGCCGACCGAAGTCTTTAGCACATGAAAAACGGCGATATATCGTTCTTTGACACAAAGGGGGTTAAATCTTCATGAGAGATACCTAGCACTTGTTATAAAATGTGCAACTTGTAGCCAGGATTCAATTCAATCCTCTTGAGAGTTAATCGGCATTCGTTATAAAACGCATAAATTAAATAATAAAGGATAATAGACATTTACCATAAAGCACGTACCCGGCAGTTATGTTTCAGTCCCTGCGAGAGATAATCAGTAATTGTTGCAAACCGTTTAAATCATAGCCAGGCTTCGATCCTTGTGAAATATAATTATAAAACGTGCAACCCACAGTAAGGTTCCAATCCCCATGAGAGGCCAAAGGAATTTCCATAAAACGTGTACCTCACCCCCAGGTTTGAATTCTTGCGAGGGATAATCAACATCTGTAGAACGTGTAACTCATAGCAGGAATCGAGTCCCCTTGAGGGATAATCGGCATTCGTTACGGTCGGCGAAAGTCAGGGCGGTCCCATAAAGGCACGGGGCGGATTTCACCCCCGGCAGACTTGGGCATAAACTCATAAAGGGACGTCGAGATCAAATCTAGGGACGTCGCGGTGTCGGGACGAGACACCGTGGAGTAATCCCCGAGCCCAGGGCCAGACACGAGGCACCAAATTCGCTTTGTCCTGCACGCGTATTCCATACTTCCCGTTTCGGGGTTGGTGTCTTGCCGAGTTAGCTCTCGGAATTGGATTTATCGCTGTTTCTGGGGTCTGTGTGGGTTAACTTCCTGGGGGGCGGACCGAATTGCTGCCACGTATTAGACATTCGTGGAATGCATTTAGACGAACTCTTGACTGGGTCAAAGGTGTAGTTGGGGACGCCGCAGGTGTAGCTGCAAAACGGAGTGACACCTAGGAAAACGAAGGTGCAAAGGTAGAAACTCCTGTAATGGTGGTTCAGACCTCGCACTCAAGTTCTTAATTTCAATTAAAAAATAATAAATTAAATGTTTTCAGACGTCAAAGCCACTAGAGATCAATGTTGTTGGCAACTTGGACTCTTCGAACTTGTTGCATCGGTCTGGCTTGCCAGAAACGAAGGAATGCTTCGTTGAAGGATGCTCGAATCGGCGCTTCTATTATTCAGAGACTAGTCTAATCCCATTGCTTGGGCACTTTTATCAGTGTATGTCCTCACAACTGATTTTAAGGATTAAGAGACGTTTTCTCCTCGTTAAATGAGTAAAAAAAGCGCCTCTTAACCCTAAAAGACAGGTATAAGTAAAATCCTAGTCCTAATTTATCATGAAATTGACGTCGACGAAGAACGCACGATGCTGTCAAAGTTAGGAGCTGATGTTGATATCATCGCAACTTTTCAGTTCCGCGTTACAAAGGTGTAATTACTAGACAAGGTAGACAAAATTGATGGATAAAGGCATCCTAAGTAGACCTCGTACTCAGGTTCTTAATTTCAATTCAAAAGTAATAAATTAAACGGTATCAGACGTCAAAGCCACTAGAGATCGATGTTGTTGGCAACTTGGACTCTTCGAACTTGTTGCATCGGTCTGGCTTGCCAGAAATGAAGGAATGCTTCGTTGAAGGATGCTCGAATCGACGCTTCAATAATTCAGAGACTAGTCAGGGTCGTAAACAAGGACCTTTGACGATGAAAACTTGCCGGAGACGATTAAAACTTGAATCGTACAAACCGAAAAGAAATCCGAACGTCGAAAACGGGCAGGAAATTTGGGAAAATGATAATTCGTGAGACTTCTGTTAAAATCATTTGTTATAACGGCACACAACGAGAAATTTGAGGGAAACCATGATTCGCGGTGTTCTCAGTGAAATTTCAGGCTCGATGACGATGGCCTGACAATGACTCGTGACGAAACAGGGGAGCTGCATGTTGAATTCTAGCTAGGACGCACTCCTGATGCTCCCTTCCGCACCAAATGATAAGAATGCCTCTTCTTCCATAATCAGTGATGACACAGCTTTTCAACAAAATTCCTTTCCGTGGATCCCTATCCGCGAAGGATTTCGAATCCCCCATTGAATCAGGGAGGTCGACAAGAACTCCAAACATCGAGGACGAGCAGAAACCTTGGGAAAACGATGATACGTGTTGTTCTCTATGAGCCGCATTCTGAATTTCTAGGATGCCTTCCTGAAGCACCCTTCGGCTCCAAATGAAGAGAATGCTCCTTCTCCCATAATCAGAGAAGCTCCGGCTTTTCGACATAATTCCCTTCTGCTAATCCCTATCCGCGAAGGATTTCGAATTCACAATTGAATCAAGCAGGTCGACAAGAACTCCAAACATCGAGGAAGAGCAGAAACCTTGGGAAAACGACGATACGTGTTGTTCTCTATGAGCTGCATTCTGAATTTCCAGGATGCCTTCCTGAAGCACCCTTCGGCTCCAAATGAAGAGAATGCTCCTTCTCCCATAATTAGAGAAGCTCCGGCTTTTCGACATAATTCCCTTCTGCTAATCCCTATCCACGAACAATTTCGTATTCGCTATTGAATCAGGCAGGTTGACAAGAACTCCAAACATCGAGGACGAGCAGAAACCTTGGGAAAACGATGATACGTGTTGTTCTCTGTGAGCCGCATTCTGAATTTCCAGGATGCCTTCCTGAAGCACCCTTCGGCTCCAAATGAAGAGAATGCTCCTTCTCCCATAATCAGAGAAGCTCCGGCTTTTCGACATAATTCTCTTCTGCTAATCCCTATCCGCGAAGAATTTCGAATCCCCTATTGAATCAGGCAGGTCGACAAGAACTCCAAACATCGAGGACGAGCAGAAACCTTGGGAAAACGATGATACGTGTTGTTCTCTATGAGCTGCATTCTTAATTTCCTGAAGCACCCTTCGGCTCCAAATGAAGAGAAGGCCCCTTCTCCTATAATCAGAGAAGCTACGGCTTTCCGACATAATTCCCTTCTGCTAATCCCTATCCGCGAAGGATTTCGAATCCGCTATTGAATCAGGGAGGTCGACAAGAATTCCGAACGTCGAGGACGAGCAGAAACCTTGGGAAAATGATAATCCGCGCTGTTCTCTTTGAAGTTTCGGGCCTGACGATAATGGCTGGCGACTGGACACGTGCTCCCGACATGCGAAATATCGTATCAAAGGGCTTGGCCTCGCAAAAAGAGCCAATAATAATAATGCTCAACCCTTTCCCGTGGCTGTTTGGATGGGCGCTCTTTCCCGGTGAGGATTCTGGAGTTGCCATTGAATTTACCGACTCGAGGTTCCCCGGAAGGAATTTCGCCGCTCGGAAAAGTCGGGAAAAAAGTGTCGTTATTAAAGCGCAACGAATTGCGACAGATTTCAAGTCCTCGCAATACAGAACGTCTATGCACTCGAGTGTGCACCAACTTCCAGCGAAGCGTCGGTTGTACGAAAGCAAATCAGACGAAAGACCAATTTTCGGAGCGAATGCGTCGAGAATGAATTGTGTAGTCTCCGAAATCGGAATATTTAATTATGAATTGAGTATATCGATCTAGGTAAAGGATATTTTTTAGAGACGACTTCTTTAAGGTGAAGTGAAACCCCCCTCTAATCAGTCGACTCGAATAACACACTTTTTATTAAGGTTATTGGATAGAACCGTCTGAAATCTTGACATGTGACTCGCGAGCACCTAGGAATTATCCCTAGCCGCACAAAATATTTGTCCTATATTTTCTATATATTTAACGAATATCGTACATTTTGTAAATATTTACCAGACATTTGAAATATTTGCAAAACGTTTACTTCAGAATATTATCTCTATAATATTTATATAATATTAGCTCCATGTGTTTTCATAATATTTTTCTACCAGATATACAAAACATTTCGTTTCATTTTAATACAAGTATTTTTTAAATATTATCTGCCGAATACATTATAAACGTTTTAAAAATATTTAAAATCAAAATCACACGTTTTGCTCCCATAATGAAATAGCGGAACGAAAATATTAGAAAAATTTCTCGTGTTTTTTGATACCAAATGAAGTGTCCGATAATAGTCGTGAAGTAAAAAATGTATTTTTATTATGTTAATAAGTTAAAAAATATAATTTCTCTATATGTTTATAAATTATTGAAACTAAATGTCATTGAGATTTTCAAGAAGTATTTCAGATATCTTCGAATGAAATCTACAAGAAATCTTGAAAAATATGTCGCTTGAGATATTTAGCAAAGATTACTGACAAATATTTAGAAATTATTCTATGCTACTAGGGATCTTGACACATTCAACATTTTGATTTTTGACAAATATGTTTTAATTTAGCCCAGACCAGAACCAAAGTTTCGTCGAGCTCTCATATTTCAGTCCATATCTAATTATTGAAAGCTCTATTATGAGAAACGAAAGGGT
Source organism: Orussus abietinus (assembly GCF_000612105.2). NCBI lineage: Eukaryota > Metazoa > Arthropoda > Insecta > Hymenoptera > Orussidae > Orussus > Orussus abietinus. The sequence goes on from NW_019394328.1 coordinate 79,633, forward strand.
CAGGACAATTGTATGACAATTTGGAAGACTCTGGGAATCGAGAAACTCGCATTTGAACGGGATAAAGGCAAAAAAAGTGTCTCATGCGCTTCTATGCTAAAACGATGGGAACACGAGGTCTCGGAGGGAAAATTTAATTGACCTAGAAATCACAGATGGCGCAGGGGGTCCCTCTGCAGTCAATTAGGGCCTCAGAAAGTATGAATCCAGAGGATTTCTGGAGTTTTACTTCGATTTCTTTATAATTATTGTACGATAACGACAGGTAGAGTATACCATTTGGTACAATACTCAATATAATTAGACACAGCTGCCAATATAAAACCAAACGACGGCAACGTAGGTTTTTAAAAAAATATTCTTTATCGACGTCCATCAAGTTCTTCGACGTGTTTCACTTCACCTTAAGGGCGCTCACCACACTGATAAAAAGTGGCCGTGCAAATTTACATATTCAATGATTGGTTATTTCGATGCCGCAGGAAATTGCAGTAAAATTACATTGTCTTTGTATTATCGCATTCAGGATCTTGGTTGAGATAAAAAGAATTACAACGTGAGATTACAATTTAATATCGACAGAAATTCATGACCATCATATGATGACGAAAATCGATTGACAGACAATTTGTTGCATGAAATCTCTGCAATATATGTAAGCATATTTTCGTTAGGGTGTGCTTTGCTTAATTTTGCATTTTTTTTTTTAATATTTTCTTCTGAATAATTAATAATGTATGGCAAAAGTGATGAAATGTGGTATTGGAATACAACAATTTCACGTTCAGGCAAAAGTGATGAGATATAATATTAGAATGCAACAATTTCACTTTCGGCCAACTTTGTCGTCACTTTCGCCAGAGGGCGGCATAACTCGTTTTTCGTAAAAAAATTACTCGTTCGCGGAAAGAACCTCCGGCGCCGGATGTCGGAAAAATTTCCCGGGAGTTATTTTACACCGGAAGCCACGGTAAGCTTTGAAGTTTCGTGACCGTTTCGAATGGGCCTTGCTTTATGGAGTCGCGTTAAAAGAGGCTTCGGCACGTTTAACGAGCGTCCTTTACGCCCGGAAGGGGGATTAATTTTTCATCGTCCGCGGTTGAACCACCGATCCGGTTCCCGAGCCAAACCGTGTGTGCATTTTCCCCCAGCCAGGAAAACCAGTCGGCAAGATAGTGGGGGGAAAAAAAAAGAAATTCGAACGTCGAAAAAAAGAATCCCGGGGAATGATTAATTCGACGGGCGGTGCGCTTTGAAATCTCAAGGCCCGGTGTCTGGTTCCCGATTCATGGGATTTCATTCAAAGAGGCAGTTAACGAGCGCTTTTTATTCCCGGCCAAATTAATTTCAGCCCCTCCGCGGTTTCCGCCATTTCGATGTCGGATGTCCGAGTCCTTTGCGGCTTTCACCCCGACACCGAAAATTCAAAAGGGATGTCCGAATGGGCGACATGTCCTGCGAAAAGGCGACCACTTTCGGTCTTGTTCGCTTAACTATGGGCAATTATTAGGTTGAGGAATAAGTTCCCGCCGTTTTAATTACGTTATTTTACGTTAACCCTTTCGCTGCCACGGTGGTCCCATGGGACCGGCGCTTGTCTTTTCATTTGGGACATGGTGGTCACCGGTGGCGGCCATGAATTTGTTATTAAAATCATTCATTTTGAGACAAATGCTCTCGAATAAAAATGAATGAATTATGCAAACATGTATATAACCTTATGAATTAAAAAGTGCGCTATTCGATAATAACAAACGTTCATTTGATATATAAAATACTAACGCGCTTCTATGCTAAATCGATGGGAATATGAAGTCTTGGAGTGAAAATTTAATTGACCTGGAAATTACAGATGGCGCAGAGGGTCCCTCTGCAGTCAATTAGGGTCCCAGAAAGCATGAATCCAGAGGATTTCTGGAGTTTTACTTCGATTTATTTATCATTATTGTATGAAAACGACAGGTGGAGTATGCCATTCGGTACAATACCCAATATAATTCGACACAGCTGTCAATATAAAAACGAACGTCGACATCGTAGGTATTTAGAGAAATCTTATTTATCGACGTCGATTAAGTTCTTCGACGTGTGTTTCACTTCACCTTAATTAGTACGGCAAGGGGTTAACCGCGTTATACGGGAGTCTTCTGTATTACAGCGCCCGCCGGTGGTAAGTTTAGGAAATAAAAATGGTATCGGTAAACAATAGCCTCCCACTTCTGAAATTTGGCGGAGTTTCAAGACCCGTGCGTACGACTGCGAGAACTGCATGAAACCATAAATTCAAGTACCTCTCTTGTAACCTTGAACTTCTAAAATTGCACCACCATTTTTATGAGTCTTACATAAATTTCTAACGGCTACAAGTTTGATATAAAACAAAAACGTATAACGATGGAATCAACGATGACGTATGTATTATGAATTTCCTCGCACACTCAGAGTAAAATATAGTTTATTATAAAAGTAACTTATAAATTCGGGTTCTTTGCTGGAATTTAACAGATTACAGTGTTTGAAAAAAAGGTTTGAAGGTAAGAGACTTATTCGACTTGACGGTTGCTTAACGAATGGCGCATTTTGTCTTTTGCGATTCCGTCATTGGGTTTAGAAGCTCTTACGTGGTCATATCTCAAGATACGAAATTACACTTCCATTTTTATGAGTCTTACGTAAATTTGTAACAGCTAGAAGTTTGATGTATGACAAAAACATATCACGATGGAATCGACGACGTATATATTATTATGAATTTCCTCGCACACTCACAGTAAAATATAATTTATTACAAAAGTAACTTGCAAATTCGGGTTCTTTGTTGGGATCTCACAGATTACAGTGTTTGAAAAGAAGTTTTGAGGCAAGAGACATTCGATTCGGAAATCGCATAACACTATATTTGCCTCGGTATACTTGAGCTATTCTTTCAGATACCGCTACATTACGATGTAATCTTGAACTTCTGAAATTGCACCTCCATTTTTATGAGTCTTACATACATTTTTAATGGCTAGAAGTTTTATATATAACGAAAACGTATAACGATGGAATCGACGATAATGTACATATATTTCTCTCCGTATATTTAAGCTATTCTTTCAGATACCGCTATATTACGGAGTCCGCAAAATTACACCACCTCCCGTTGCACCTTCCGTGAATTCCGGGAATAATAAGCGAGCACTCGAGCGAATTATCGTGGGTCGTGTGCAGCGGCGGGTATCGTTTGAAATTTTCGCCTGGCGAAGCGCTCCTCCATGAAATATGCATTACCCTGCGCCGCGATTTTTCAGCGGTATTGGATCGCGACTCGGTGACTGGGTTGCCCATCTTTCGTGCCCGGGGCTGGTGAACCATCCATCGAGTCTAACCTAACCTAAAAGTAACCTAAACTATACTAAGATATGACATAATTTGACGTGACTTAAAGTAAATCAAAGAAATAAGGGATGTGACATAACCTGAAATACCCGAAAGTGAATTAAACTAGTAAGAGATGCGATCTAACCCAAGATAATATAAAGTTAACTAAACTGATAAGAGACATGACTTAAGTTCAAGTAACCTGAAGTATATGCAACTAATAAAGAACGTGATGTAACTTAAAATAACCTAAAGTAAATCAAAGTAATAAAGAATGTGGCAGAACCTAAAATAACCGAAAGGGAATTTAACTGAGAAGAAATGTGATCTAACCCAAAATAACCTATAGTAAATTAAATTAACACGGAATGATGTAACCAAAAATAACCGAAAGGGAATTGAACTAAGAAGAAATGTGATCTAACCCAAGATAACCTAAAGTCAACTAAACTAATAAGAAATAAGACATAATTTATGAAGAAATAAGACATAATTTAAAGTGATACGATTAAAATAATTTAAACTGATAAGAAATAAGACATAATTTAAAGTAATTTAAAATAAATCAAACTAATAAGGAACGGGGACATACCCTCAAATAACCGAAAGCGAATTACAGGAATAAGAAATGCGATCTAACCCAAGACAACCTAACATAAATTAACCTTAGACGAAATGTGGCCTAACCTAAAATAGCCCAAGATAAACGGAACTAATAAGAAATACGAACTGGCATAATAACCGAAAGTGAACTACGCTAATAATAAATGCATCGTACCTTAACCTAACCCAAAGTAAATTAAATTGATAAGTAATGTAACGTAGTTTAGACTTACCTAAAGTAAACTAACCAAGCTATGCTACACTAAACTAGAGTAGACTAAATTATATTAAATAAACTTAACCTAACATAACCCAACCTAACCTAACCTAACCTAACCTAATCTAGCCTAAGTTAACCTAACCTTACCTAACCTAACTCAATCCAGCATCCCATCATTTAGAAACCTGTCCAGAGAAGTGCACCGGTGTATTTGCACTCGAGGCGCACGACCGGTAACTGCCAGTTGCAGATGGCACTGCCAAATGAATTTGTCGCCGGAAGTAGAAGCTCGCCGACGCTTCCAGGAAGAGAAAACCTCCTTCCGCCCTCCCCTGCGCCCCCCGCCGACGGCTTATTAAAGTTCCACCCCCGAGTCTGAGCGAGGGAAGGAAAAAAGGATCGGTAAAAAGTGAAGTCTTGCAAGAGATCCTCGGAAAATGCTCACCACCATTACGGTGCAGCGCCATTAGGTGAATGCACGAATATTGGATCTTTCACGCGCGTTAACGCGATCGTGGCGGAATTAAGGTGATGCGAAAGTGGCGTCGAAGAGGTTTTGTTTATAAAACTTTTCTCCCAACTGGGTTTACCGAATAGTTTGAAACGTTACAACGTGAATAGGGAGACTATAAGGAAGGTCCTGAACCTCGCGAAATTTCAATCCTTTTCAAATTTCTTTATAGATGTTTTACAGGTAGTTTATAAAAAATGAAATTTTGCGAGTTTCAGGACCTACCTTAGGGTCTCCATTTTCACGTTTTAAAGTATGAAACGATTTGAGACACCCAGTTCGTAGAAGTTTTATGAACGACTGAGCTTTCGAATGCCACTTTTACATCCCCTTAACCCTTTCGTTACCTTGGACGAGATATCTCGCGACCCAATACTGGCCGATTANATTTCGAATAACCAAAAGAAGAGGGCCATGTAAGCGCGAACGCGGAACCATCGCGATTGAAACAAGGATTAAAGGCGCAGCGGTTTGGCACAGATTTGGAGGTGGTCGTTTCACCAGCGATTTTTCTGGATTTTCAAGCGACTGGGCGAATCGTCGATAAAAACCCGATGGGTAGAAAAATGGCGGGACCCCTTTTGATAACCGGAGGCTCGTTAGAAGAATATCGGGCAGTCGTTTGAGCGGCGACGCCATGGCCTCCATTTTTCCCGCGAAAGAAGTGGCAGTAGCGCATTAACGCTCGCCTAGCCGGTGGAATTTATGAAATGGCAATTTAAGCCCAGAAGCAATTTGTCTCCGTGGCTCGAGGCGAGTTTACCGGGGATGGAAGAGAGAGGATCTCTTTTCGCCCGGAGCCGCGATTACTTTTCGCGATTTTACCGCCCGGCCAGGAAAGTACGAATCCCTCGAGCGTTCGATTTACGTGCTGCGGGAACCCCCTCGGGAAATGTGCCGCATTCCCCGGGAAAATGGCATCGAGATCCGATTCCCAGTGTTTTTCATATTTCTCCTGTTTTTAATATCGCGTTTAACGGCGTTCACCACCAAGTGGGGACGATGACTTCCACCGCTAGATGGCCTTAGCATCGAATTCGGTGGGAGGTAACCAAAACGTACTTTCTCGCTCGGATGAGGGAGACGCGACGCATAATGGGCAGTGTTTAGCAACGGACGAAAAATGTGTGTGTATTTTGCACGTATACAACTCACACAACGGCTAGACCCCTCTGGACTAGGCGCCGAAACGTGTGTGACCCTCGGCCGCACGCACACGCAAGTTGGACGCTCCGCCTAGAGTCGGCAACGGTTGCTAAGGAATGCCCAAATTCCTCGCGAGAAATTTGAAAATCCTGAAAAAGGTGCTCCACGGGGACAACGATTTTGAGCGTATTTCTCAACCGATCGAGCTCAACGAGAGCTCGTTTTAAAGATAAAATGTTGACGTGTGTTTATATGGGAGCGATTTTCGATCGAGCACCTCCTTCCTAGGTAAAAGGGCATTGAAATTATGTCGTTGCACTTTTTTATATGATAATGACCACTTATCGAAAATCGCTCCCATATAAACACAGGTCAACATTTCATCTTCGATATGAGCACTCGTTAAGCTCGATCGGTTTAGAAATACGTTCGGAATCGTTGTCCCCGTGAGGCCCTGCAAAATCGCTGGAGTGGTGAGCGCCCTTAAATGACAGGTTCCACTGTTCTCGTTCGCCGAGAATGGGAGCTCCTCCTTTGCGTCTGGGAACACTTTGGGGGTTACTGGACCACGGCGAAGAATTCAGAAGTCCCATAGATCACCTGATCAGGTTCAATTTATGGTGAAAGTATGATAGATTCCCGGAGAAAATGTCTTGAAAGATCTTGACGTGATTCTTTCTATTTCTATATTTTTATGACTAAATTTTCGGGAGTGGTACATGTTCCGTAACTTGTTTCCTCGTTAAGATGGTTATATCCTTCGACAAGTGAGCTCGCTTCTAGGATTAATGTTATAATTAAATTATGGATGTTTTAATTAAATAATTAAAAGTATATTGGTGTTGATGCGTTAGTCCCCCAGTGAATGATTGTTTAATATCACATTTGAATGACAAATTCCTTGTCCTGGATATCCCTTTGCAGGATATTGGACCATGTTCCCCATTTGTAATCACCAGAAACTTAAAATTAGACATTGTGCATCGATAATTCCTTATGAAATATCCCAGACAGACGAAGTGATGCAAAATTTGCATCTAATTTGCCCCATAAAAGATCATGAAATGAGTCCTGAGGGGGTTGTTTATGAGTCCTCATTTGGAACTCATATCTACAATACACAATGGCGAACCAAAAATACTTAAACATGAAACAAATTCAAGTGCATGCAATGTCTCAATCTTTGTCCGCATACGTACGGCTGAATTTATTTCACGCATTGTCGATAAAAAATTGCAGCGTATGTAGATCATATTTGAGTAAAGTAATTCATGTTTCTAATCACCAGAAACTTGAAATCAGAAATTGTGCATCGATAATTCCTGATGAAATATCCCAGATAGACGAAGTGATGCAAAATTTACATGAAATTTGCCCCATAAAAGATCATGAAATGAGTCTTGAGGGTGTTGTTTATGAGTCCTCATTTGGAACTCATATCTGCAATACACAATGGCGAACGAAAAATCCTTAAACATGAAACAAATTCGAGTGCATGCAATGCTTCAATCTTTGTCCGCATACATACGGCTGAATTTATTTCAAGCATTGCCGATAAAAAATTGCAGCGTATGTAGCTCATATTTGAGTTAAGTAATTCATATTTGTAAATCTATTTCCCTCATCATATGATGATCATGAATTTCTATCTGGGATAATGCGGTCCCAAGGAAAATTTGAATCATCAAATTTTTCAAATACAAAATCATGGTATTGGTTATAAAATCCTAGATTTGTTTACATATAAGATGAGACAATGTATCAGTCGTCGAGCTATAAATCTCTTGTCTGATGATGACACCCTGCACCATTCTAAAGTGGCACGAAAAGTACGTTTCAAAGTGTTGGATCGTTGCAAAACTTAACAATTTATTTTAACGATCTGAGGTTATGTTCGAAGGTGTACAATTGAAGTTCGGTTCTTGAAGTACAATGTGTTCGATAACGCGCGGAAATCTAACTAACCAGGAAGGTACCTGAGGTATCCCCCTCCGATTTTGTTCATTTCTAAATATGTTATAGAGGACTAAAATCTAAGGGACTCGTGTTTTTGTTTTATCGGCAGATAAACACTTTTAGGGGGTGAAATCAGACTTCAAAGTTGGCCGTGCAAGGGGGTGAGTTGGCTGTTTCATATAGCAGCACTCGACCGATTTTCATGAAATAACCGTCAAAATGTAGGGAATGAAGAATTATGAAACATGCATTTGGAATTTTTCGAAAAAATTCATTTTTAAGGGGTGAGTCCCCCCTTTGAATACTTCTTTTACCCCTTACGCGAGCAGTAATTGTTCTACCCAAATGAAACTTTTTTGTATTGTTCTGGTCTATAAATTAACCAAGTTTCATTTGGATAGAGCAATTACTGCTCGCGTAAGGGGTAAAAGAAGTATTCAAAGGGGTGGCTCACCCCTTAAAAATGAATTTTCTCGAAAAATTCCAAATGCATGTTCCATAATTCTTCATTCCCTACATTTTGACGGTTGTGTCATGAAAATCGGTCGAGTGCTTCTACATGCAACAGTCAGCTCGATTCCTTGCACGGCCAACTGTGAAACCTGATTTCACCCCCTAAAAGTGTTTATCCGCCGATAAAACAAAAACACGAGTCCTTTAGATTTTAGTCCTCTATAACATATTTAAAAATGAACAAAATCGGAGGGGGACACCTCAGGTACCTTCCTTGTAAGTCCAGTGCAATGTCGCGTGCGAAGCGATTGAAGTTAGTCCGCCGGAGAATGTAGAAGATTCTGACTGTGCCCAGAAGGACTTCTTTTTTAAGCGTTTTCGGATGATGTCCTCTAAGGCGGAGTTTTTTTGCAAAGCGTTCGCTGATAGGCATAGCGAAATAAAAGTGGGATTTATAATCGAAGGCGATTGGTTAATGAGTACTGAGAAAGGGAAAAGTTAATGTTGTTTAAGGAGGCTTAGGTGGGGAATAAAAAAGATGGGCTATAGGACCAGGAGTTCCTAAAAGTAAACAAATCATGAGCTAAAGGACCGCGGTAGTAGATAAAAGAGCGAAGCGCTAGAGTTTCTGTTCATCCATCAATTTAAGTTATGAGCATAATACGTTACTGAATTAATGGTGCTAGATGACATGGAGAGACACGAGGAAAAATAAACAGAATTTGAAATAAGGATGAAATAGAACACCTAGATCGCTGCAGAGAGTATTCCAATTGAAATTTAGCGTTATAATTATTAGATTATGGATTAGTCCTGACAGTTCCGTATTTAATTAATGAAATCGCTGTCCTAATTGTTGACAAATGGTCGCTATGTTTCGGTGATGGTCGAATGATTCAACACAAAGTCAGGAGACTATTCAAGCAGGGGGTTAAACACTTGTTCATTGAAAACGCGTTCCATGTAAAGCACCAGGGGAAGCAATTCTTTTCTCCGATTCCTTTTGTATTTGGGCATTGGCTGGATCAGCGCCTTTTTACCACTCATCAGTCGACTTGTTCCTCCCCGAATCCGTTAAATTTGCTGGTGAATCAGCTCCCCCTAAATTATGTCGGGAAAAGAGAGGATCCGCTTTAACGAGTAATCTTGGAAATGATCTTGTTCATCTCTGGAGTGCTTAGGAAAAAAATAATCCACGTGGGGGATGTCCGAATAGCTGAGATATGGCTCTCGGGTTGATGAAGAGGTAACGTGAGTTGTTGTTATGGATATTGGGAAGGAATTTATTATCTTAATACAATTATTCTGACTTTCAGATAATCATTCGACGATGTTAAATGTTTTTACACGCGCTGCAATACCTGTTAACGTTTTTGTGTTAACGCCTAAAGCGTTTCCTTGTAATTTCATAATTTATCGAAATCTGTGAATTTTTTTTAGCATTTCTGACGTCTTTTACTATGAACGGAACTATGTGAGTGTCGTTAGTAATAATTTCTTCTATATGTAATTTTTATAAATTACAATTAGCATTACATCGCAAAATGTATACTAATATTTATTTTTTAATTTTTAAGAAGATTCCAAATTGACTTCTCCCTTTTCAGTAAGTGACCTTATTAAACCATGCACTATTTCCCGAAACCCTTGAAAAAAAAAGTATCTCATTTTTGAAATATTAATTACAATGTTGCAATAGAAGAACGACTTATTGATTGAAAAATTGTATAGGGAATATTTCTTGTTGTTGGTTCTAGTCCACGATAAATAAATATATTTTTTATGAAAAATGTAATTTCATGAGTTTTAGGATCTAGTTTAGGGCCTCCATATTCACGTGGTAATATTTGAAACGAATTGGAAAAAATTCGAAGAATACTTTCCCCAACGGTATGACCTCTCAGATATATATGAGCCATTATTTAAGAAAGTGATATAAGTTCATTTTTTCATACATCGAGATATTTGTTAAAGAAAATATACGATTCTTTAGCTCCAAATAGACTTACACTACTTTCAATAATAACATATGAGAAATAAAAACAAGAGGAAATTAAAATTTAAGTCCATATTTTAATAGACATTGGCTTTATTGTAATGGATATTTTAATGCAGAAAAATAATAATTAAAATTAAAATGTCGTTTTAACTACGATTATTAGAAATGGACTTACTCCATTTTGAAATAAACTATATTTTGGCGACATTTTGTAGCTAAAATTCATTTGATTACTTCATCAAGAAATCGTGCTCCATTGAGTGTATGATTATGAACATAATAAGAGGATATTCTTACTAAAATTACCATTAACTCATATTTTTCCAAAAGTGAACTTATACCATAAAAAAAAAAAAACGGCTCATATTTAGGCTGACTCTTTCATATCACCTTAACGTTTTCCGTTCTCCCGCAAGAGATGCGTCACAATTTACTACGGGCCATTTCTCTGTACGGAGAAAGCCGCAAACCAAGGGGATGGAAATCGGATATGATTTTTTTTTTTTCGACGAAGCGCTTCCCCCGGGGCGCAAGAAGGGCGGTTTAGTGCTCGGACTAAGCTCGGATGCGTCGAAAAGGATAATTTTCCGCGATGGAGAGCGGGCGGGGTCGGGGTCGCGGAGTAAGTATCGATCTTTCGGGCTCCGCGGGTGAATAACCACTCCGAGTGGCAGCTCCGGTGAACAAGTGGGCGGCGTACTGGGTCACCCGCTACCCCTCGCTACACGAACACACACACAGAGGGGTGGGTGTGTGATCGGGACTTGCGCGGAAAATCACCCGCTTTCCGGCCTCGACTTTCCCCAGGATTGCACCTTAACGAGTCCCTTACTCTCCCCTGCTCTCTCTATCTTGCTTTTCTTTTCCCTTAATTCCCCCTCGTCGCGTCTCATTTGAGACCGATTTAGACCGCGCATTGCTTGCGTATGTTAATGAAATTTCGGAGGGATGCCGGGTGCTTCAGAGACTTAAGGTGATATGAAAGGGTCATTCTATGTGATGTCATTTTTAATATAAAATTTCTTCTATTTGTTTCAGACTAGAACCAAGAATAGATATTCTTTTTGAAAAATGGAATTTTACGAGCATTGCGTTCTTCCTTAGGGCCTCCGTAATTATGTGATGAACTTTTAAATGATTCGGTGCACCCACTATGGAGAAAGGTTTTATACCTATTTTTACGATTTATGTATATAGAATGACCCTTTTATATCACCTTAAGAATCGAGAATTGAACTAGCACCAAGAATACATATTCTTTTTTGAAAAATGGAATTTCACGAGCATCATGTTTTTTTGTAGGGCCTGCGTATTCACGTGCTGAAGTTTCAAATGATTCGGGGTAATCACTTTGGAGAAAAGTTTCATATATATTTTTAGGTGCGTAAAGCTGGCACCCCCACCTTTACAAAATTCAAATTTCTTTGTCTTAACATTTTGTGCTCTTTATGTGCTAATTATGTGCTACATTCGCAAATTTTGTGCTAGCTCGGTTTTTGGAAAAAAATTCAATTTTTCTGTGGGGGTGCTGGGTACTAATAAAGCTAGCACCCCCACCATTAAAAAATGTGTTTAAATAATAAAAAATAGGTAAAAACTTATCAGCAAATTATGTGCTCTCCGAAAATCATATTCATAAATAAAAATTTCCACCCTTAAGTTCGAAAAACCACCCCCATTCAAAAATCCACAAGAGGTAACTACCCGATGGCGTGGGAAAAGTTGAAACTTTATATACTTAAGTTACTCCCAGAATTATGTGCTTTCCGGATATCGTAGCGTCAAATTTTGTGCTCAACTCCCAACGTCCCAAACCCACCCCCATCAAAAATTCCACAAGAGGTAACTACCCGATGGCGTGGAAAAAATTGAAACATTATATACTTAAATGACTCCCAGAATTATGTGCTTTCCGAATATCGTTGTGTCGAATTTTGTGCTCAACCCCCAAGGTCCCAAACCCACCCCCATCAAAAAGTCCACAAGAGGTAACTACCCGATGGCGTAGAGAAAATTGAAACTTTATATACTTAAATTACTCCCAGTATTATGTGCTTTCCGAATACCGTTGCGTCGAAGTTTGTGCTCAACCCCCAAGGTGCCAAACCCACCCCCTTCCAAAATTCCACAAGAGGTAACTACCCGATGGCGTGGAGAAAATTGAAACTTTATATACTTAAATTACTCTCAGAATTATGTGCTATTCGGATATCATAGCGCCGAATTTTGTGATCAACCCCCAAGGTCCCAAACCCACCCCCACAAAAAGCCGAACTTCGATTCTTTTACTCACCCCTAATGGGGTATGTCACCACCCCTAGCGCCGGTAGCAGCAAGGCAACATGAAAACGGTGAGGAAAGACTGATTTCTTCAAAGGAGATTTCANGTAGCACATAATTAGCACATAAAGAGCACAAAATGTTAAGACAAAGAAATTTGAATTTTGTAAAGGTGGGGGTGCCAGCTTTACGCACCTTATATTTTTACGGTTTATATATATAGAATGACCCTTTCATATCATCTTAAGGGCTGAGAATAGAGCTAGAACCAAGAATACGTATTCTTTTTTAAAAAATAGAATTTCATGAGCATCGCGTTCTTCCTTAGGGCCTCCGTAATCACGTGCTGAAGTTTCAAATGATTCGGGGTACCCACTTTAGAGAAAAGTTTTATACATATTTTTACGGTTTATATATATAGAATGACCCTTTCACATAGTATCAAGAATACATATTCTTTTTGAGAAATGGAATTTCATGAGCATCACGTTCTTCCTTAGGGCCTCCGTAATCACGTGCTGAAGTTTCAAGTGATTCGGTGCACCAACTTTGGAGAAAAGTTTTATACATATTTTTACGGTTTATGTATTGTATATAGAATGACCCTTTCATACCACCTTAAGGGCCCAGAATAATTTCATCGACGTCGATGAAATAAAATTCATCTGTACCCTTTCAGCGGTAATGTCATTTAGGATGCTGCAGTGATAACGTAAGCTCGCGTGCCATGTTATGATCATAAATACACTGTAATGTAATAAACTGGGAAAAAACGTAATTGTGCGGTGTCTGAGTAGTGGATGTTAACAATTTGATGAAACTTGTTGGAATTTTAATATATAAAAGTACGCAAAAGTAAGTCATTGTTCGCAGTACTTTGCGTTGTCCGTAAAGTGCACGTGAGAACGTTTTCTATTTTTTTATGGGACGTCATATCGATCGACTATGCTGCTGCCTACTATTGTTTTGTTAACCGAATGGTGCTCGGATCGATTTGTTTATTTTAATCCATTTGAGCATCTCCTTAACGAGTAAACATTGTATTTCAGAAGCGATGCTTTAGTTTACCAGTCGTTATTTCGTAGACTTCGGTACGCGCGTGATATCTGATTTCTTTTTTTCGAGATTTTTTTGATTACGTTTAATTATTTTTCCTTTCCCTCATAATTCCCTTTTGTCACGTCTTATTTTTTAGCGACTTGAGTCGTGCATTGCCTGATGAAAAGTCGAAGAAATGCGGTATTCGAGGGGTGAGACTTTAACAGTACAAGTTGTCTCAGGAATAATGTTTCATGTTCATTTTAAAACGGTTCACCATTCCACAGAAAGAAAGAGGAAATTAAGCATTTCGGAAACTTTATTATAAATTTCACAACTGGAAGTAGGATTAAATTTACACAATTTTTCAATTCTAATTCGTAAGGGAAGAGTCCATTAAATAAATTCGATATTTTTTAGTTTAAATTGTACGGATAAAAGCAATTTATTGACTCTCTCCTTAGAAATCAGAAAAAGAGATAATTTACGATAAATTACGTTTAAACACGTGGGTGATTGAAACGATATAAAAATGTTCAGCATATTTAAGGATAAGCCGGCCGTCGGAACTTTCACGGGAAATCAATTATTTTTCCGCCTCGATTTTCCTTCGAATTGCACCCCAACAAGTCCCTTATCCTGTTTCCTTTCTCGATTTTCCTTTCCGTTTAATTCCCTCTTGCCGCGTTTCATTTTAGCTGGATTTAGGTCGCGCATTGCTGGGGTACATTGGTAAACATTTGACGCAAAGAGGGTGCTTGAGGGTGAAATTTAACAGTGAAAACTGCTTTTCAGGTCCGCTGTTTTATTTCGAAACGACGAAGGTTAAGCCGCGAGCTACTTGCCCTAAAAATCCGGATATTTTTCAGTCTTTTAATCCTTTTTAAGGGAAAATAATTGTAAAATGCTTCGGTTTTGCCAACTCGTAAATCGCATTTCAGTCGATAATGGCAGGAAAGTTCGGCATCTGTTTAAAGCTCGGGTACACGCGATTTTTTAGAACAGACCGTAGTAGTACAAAATATTTGTCCTGTATTTTCTATATATTTAACGAATATCGTACATTTTGTAAATACTTACCAGACTTTTGAAATATTTGCAAAACGTTTACTTTAGAATATTATCTCTATAATATTTATATAATATTAGCCCCATGTGTTTTCATAATATTTTTCTACCAGATATACAAAACATTTCGTTTCATTTTAATATAAGTATTTTTTAAATATCATCTTCCGAATACATTACAAACGTTTTAGAAATATTTAAAATCAAAATCACACGTTATGCTTCCATAATGAAAAAGGCGGAACGAAAATGTTACAATAATTTCTTGTTTTTTGATACCAAATGATGTGTCCGATAATAGTCGTGAAGTGAAAAATGTATTTTTGTTATGTTAATAGGTTAAAAAATATAATTTCTCTATATGGTTATAAATTATTAAAACCAAATATGTCATTGAGATTTTCAAGAAATATTTTCAAATATCTTCGAATGAAATCTACAAGAGATCTTGAAAAATCTGTCGCTTGTGACATTTAGCAAAGATTGCAAAGAAATATTTAGAAATTATTCTATGCTACTAGGGGAAGGGCGAATAATCGATATTCGAAATCCCGAATTCACGGCACCAGGGGTTTAGTAGGTCCACCCGGAAAAACAGACGTTTTGGCGATCGGTCATGAAGGAGAACACCCTAATAGCCAAAAGCAAGCTGCGAAGCCACGAGGGGACATAATCGTGGCTGGAGCTTTCACATGCAAATCCGCCCCTTCGCCGATGCAAGCTTAACTTCACCCTCGCCAACTCCGAAGGGAGAGAACTGCACCACCCTAGTTGGTTTTCTCAATTCCTCGAGGGCTGCACCCTGGTTCTGCTTCGAAAAGAGCACTACCGCAGCTTTGCGTCAGCAAGCTGAACTGCGTACGAGGATTAACCCTTTCGATCCTATTGGTGACTATAGCCACCCAACGCCTGACACTCGCTAAGAATTATTTTTTTCATCTGTTAGATACCGTCATTTAGAATTCTTATCGTTTATATAAATAGAAAACACACTACCGCAGCTTTGCGTCAGCAAGCTGAACTGCGTACGAAGATTAAGGTGAAGTGAAACCCCCTTCATTTGAACGGGATAAAGGCAAAAAAAGTAGCTTATGCGCTTCTGTGCTAAAACGATGGGAATATGAGGTCTCGGAGTGAAAATTTAATTGACCTGGAAATCACAGATGGCGCAGGGGGTTCCTCTGCAGTCAATTAAGACCCCAGAAAGCATGAATCCTGAAGATTTCTGGAGTTTTACTTCGATTTCTTTATAATTATTGTACGAAAACGATAGGTGGAGTATGCCATTTGGTATAATACCCAATATAATTCGACACAGCTGTCAATAGAAAAATGAACGTTGGCAACGTAGGCATTTAGAAAAATCTTCTTTATCGACGTCGATCAAGTTCCTCGACGTGTTTCACTTCACCTTGACCCTTTCGCTCCTATTGGTGACTATAGCCACCCAACGCCTGACACTCGCTAAGAAGTATTTTTTTCATCTGTAAGATACCGTCATTTGGAATTCTTATCGTTTATATAAATAGAAAACACACTACCGCAGCTTTGCGTCAGCGAGCTGAACTGCGTACGAGGATTAACCCTTTCGCTCCTATTGGTGACTATAGCCACCCAACGCATGACACTCGGTAAGAAGTATTTTTTTCATCCGTTAGATACCGTCATTTGGAATTCTTATCGTTTATATAAATAGAAAACACCCGAAGATGTTTCTATAGCTGTTTTTCATCTTGAATTAACACATTTGCGACCGCTGACATGAATTCACGTCATTTTAAATTCTATTCCTGATTGCCGCTGACGTAAATTACGTCCATAACGATACACGATACAAGTTTGCGGCAACTAGTTTCAGAATTTCATTATTTTTGCCGGTACTCAGTATTTGAAACGGAAAAAGTTTGCCGGTCGCGAATGTGTTAATAAGACCAATATTACGGAAATATTAGGTTGTCCCATAAGTTTCTTCCCTTATTTTCATAGGACATGAATACACGATGCGGAAGGAACTTATGGGACAACCTAATACCATAAGGACGATTGTAGACAAAGCGCTTCTAGATTTGCGGATAAACATCCTTTTAGGCTTACTGGTGGACCCTTCCCGGGGATTTACCCTAGCGTGAAAACAAAACGAAAAAGCAGATTGAGAAAGGGTATCGTTTGTATTTAAAGTGAGGTGCAATGACAAACACATTGCCAATGCAAGATATGTGACTTGGGACTTTGGGTATACCCGTGCTTTGAAACTTTTCATACGAAGTTACATTATTAAATTATATTTTCTGGTTGCACTGTAAATAAGGTTATATTTTATCCGTTGAAGATGTCTTTGTTGGGATTGCCCCGTACCGAGGCAGGAGCTTCTAGGAGTCAATCCGCTGTAGGGAAAAGGTTAATCGGGGAAGTACTGATCATTTGGTTCCTTTCTTTTCCAGATAGAACATTCCTCGCCGTTATGCATTAGTTTTTTGCAATTTATATAAAGCGTTAATAATTGACCTCACGTCTCTAGACGTTAAAGGATACGTTCTCTCGGCAGGGAAATTAAAAGATGTCTTTGTTGGGATTGCCCCGTACCGAGGCAGGAGCTTCTAGGAGCCGATCCGCCGTAGGGAAAAGGTTAAAGCGAAGTTATAATCAAAATGAGGTGTGTTATACTAATATTTTGCCGCGGGAACTTTGGGAAATCTGTTACCTTACCGTTAACAGTTTGGTGACCTGCTTTTGGCAACACATTGCGCTGGGAGTCACTTTGAACCGTGAGATTTAATGGCGGAAGTTGGTTTGACAACAGCTTCTAACTTTTCGGGGTAGTAAGTTTAACAATCGGTAAGTCTCATGAATCACTAAAGCGTTTGGATGAGCTTTAGGCAACAAGAGTTCTGATGTTGGTACATTGCTGGTGGTAATGCCGGCTAGGTCTCTTTTTTAGGGGACTTGGGAACCCGTTTGGAACTGTACAGCGACACTTGACGTGTAATCTGATCTGTGAGCATTGTCCCATTTTTTTAACAGTATTTAAGGTGATATGAAAGAGTCAGCCTATGTACATCTGAGAAGTCAAATTGTTGGAGAAAGTATTCTTCGGATTGGATGTACTAATTTGTTACAAATTTTACCACGTGAATATGGAGGCCCTAAAGTAGGTCCTGAAACTCATGAAATTTCATTTTTCGTCAAAAATTAATTTATACGTTTATGCCAAGTTTCGTCAAAATCCCTCCCCTTTATCTACGAATATTAATATAAAAATCGAATTTTCGCCCAACTTTGGGGGTTGTTTCACCCCTTCAATGTGGACCATTGCAGATAAAAAGAAACACGTGTCTCGTAGATTTTTGTGTTCGTCAACGTATATGAATATCAATAAGATCGGCGGCGGACACATGGGAATGTTTCCTTGTGAGCGGCTTCTAATTTCCCTCTCGCTACTGCATTCGGCTTACCAACTACGTGACGCTCACAATTGCCTTTCCGAGCCCTTTCAGCGGACAAATCTGCCGCCCTGTGCTTAATATCCGTGGATAAACGGACAATCGGACAACCGAGCCGAAGCGGAAGTGTAACCCGTTGGGCAGGAACGAGTTAAAAAAGGGAACGATAATCCGTTAAAGTCAGGCCGATTTAACGCGTCAGGCCTGGGAATTATTATTAAATATCAAACGACCCAGGCACCGCTTAACGTGGAATATCCGTAAATTAATCGTATATAAATGTTTATTGAACGTATGTAAGACATACATGAACTGTATTTTAAATACACTCAAAGGCTACATATCCGGATATGGTATGTAATATATATATACGGTGTCTGGTAATACGTCATAATTTGCACGGTGGTAAAAATCATGATGTATGGTTCTCAGCCAAAGAGTAAGTAAATAAACAATTGGAGTATGGACGAAATTAACAGTTTTATCAAGTTGGAATTTAGATATAAACATTAAGTATGTATGAAAATGTTAGGTTACATGAGGTGACTTTTTATTTTTCTTAATAAATTTATTAAATATCGAACGACCCAGGCACCGCTTAACGTGGAATATCCGTAAATTAATCGTATATAAATGTTTATTGAACATATGTAAGACGTATAGGAACTGCATTTTAGATACACTCAAAGGCTAGATGTCCGGATATGGTATGTAATATATATATACGGTGTCTGGTAATACGTCATAATTTGCACGGTGGTAAAAAATCATGATGTTGGTCCCCAGCCAAAGAGGAAGTAAATAAACAATCGGAGTATGGACGAAATTAACAGTTTTATCAAGTTGGAATTTAGATATAAACATTAAGTATGTATGAAAATGTTAGGTTACATGAAGTGACTTTTTATTTTTCTAAACGTATTTTCAACGTTGTTGATTAACCTTTGGTAGATGTCTACTAGAGCTATTATATATTTTGTATGCGTCAAGAAATAAATAGATATTTGTAGATCAATAGTAGATGTATAATTTTCATCTACAGTAGACATAGATATTTATATACATCCTTTAGATATTTTTTTGGGTGGATGATAGACGATATACATTTGCTATACCTATAGACATCATTTAGACGATTAATTTACGTGCATTCCACTTCATGGGTTGCTTGGGGAGGACGCATTAAAAAGTGAGGGATCTAATCCACCATCTTTTCCAAAGAGCATCTGAAATAAGCCGTGAAAAATTGACGAATTTTTCCTTTATAGTTAGATAGATAGGAATCCTCAGATGAGAAAGCTATTACGGAGCCATTTGCAATATTGTTAGTTAGCTACACTGAGAAAAAAGTTTCATTGAAAGAAGGAAATGTTTCTTTTAATAGCGCCAAAGAAATATTTGGTTAATTCCAAGAATAATTATTTGACTCATATAAATTGTCATAACGCCAAATAAATGTTGCACCCAATTTAATCGAGTCAAATAATTACTCTTTAAATTAACAAAATATTTCTCTGGTTCAATGACATTTTTTTTCCAGTGTATCTATAAAACGGTTACAATCTTAACAATAATTGCTATAATTTGATATTTTGTCAATTGTATCAGTAGGGCTGAAATTAGAAAACGTAGTAACATTTAAAAGTTGATCGTGGGAATTTAACTTAAAAATGCAAAATTTAATGTGAATCTTTATTTAACCATGTATTTATTATAGAATTTAGTCCGTTACCTAATTTATTGAAAATTGTAAAATTGACGTGTACATTTAGTTTAGAAATCAAAAGTTTACCGTGAATTCGGTTAATTTGAAAATTTAGTTCCTTAAAAAATTGACTCAAGAGTGCAGAATGTGTGTGCGAATTTATTTAAAAAAAAATACAAGCTATCTTGCGAACTTTTATTAACAAGTACAAAAATCATCTGGGAATTTAGATTAAAAATGCAAAATGCAATTCCTTTTACAAAAGGAAGAACGTTAATATGCAAATCGTTTCTTTGATATGTTTCTCATTTCATGTGTTGTTAATATAGTTTTACATGTTACATGCAAGGCCGTGGAACACGAAGATAATACAAACGTAAAAGGTGGATAAAAAGTATAATGTAATTTATTCTGTAATTACTGCAAATGTTCCAGCTATACAACCATAATTTCAGCTATTTAGCGACGTACTTTTCACTTTTTACTCATTTAACGCCTCCGGGAGAGCAATTATACCTTCCACTTTCGGTCGTTAAATTGACACATGGTTACTCCTACAATTGTAGTATTAGTATCGTTTGACCCTTTGGACTCGGGCACTTTCTTCAGGTATTCAAATTGCAGTCGCAACGAAGACAAAGTTAGGTGCAAAGGGTTAGCTCATCCCTGTTTGCACAAAGGAACCCCTTTGACCGTACCGACCACAATTACAACTTTCCTCCGCATCGTTTCTTCCACGATCGTTGGATAAAGCAAATTAGGACCGGAATATCCGGATCTGGGTTCCTAATCCCAAAGCCCGAATTTCATACTTAATTATTTAATGTGCATGAAAAATTATCTTCATGTTCAACTCTTTCGCTAAGGTCGAAGTTTGGGTTTCAGAAGCTGCGATGACGTTGTATTACTTTTTGGAGTTATTGATAAAATGTATGAGGTTTGACCAGAGAAACACAGATAATGTTGCACAATTACTTACAAAGCTTTTATTTATTAATATCGCGTAATTTAATCGTAATTTGATACTAATTTGGTGTCATGGTGAATTTGTTGCTCGTAAATGAGTCTGTTATTTGGTGTCCGATCGTACCAGGTTACTACGGTTACAAAAAGTAACTCTTCTTATTTATACGTGCATCCTAAAATTATACGTTGAAAAGTCAACACAAATGAGGAAAACAACGCGTTTGAAAGTTACAATACAAGGTATCAAAAAAGGATGCTGCAGGTCAAAATAGACGTTGAAAGGTATCACAAGACAGACGACAAGTAACTCCAAAACCCACTTATGGGATTAGGCTCTACATAACTAGATTCCCCAAATGATTTTTCAAAAATGGGGAAAACAACGCGTTTGAAAGTTATAATGCAAGGTATCCAGAAAGAATATAGCGGGTCAAAATAGGCGCTGGGATGTATCAGAAAACAGGCGACAGGTAACTTCAAAACCCATTTAAGGGATTAGGCACTTCATAATTACACCCAAACTTCAAAATCCACTTAGGGGATTAGGCTCATCATAATTTCACCCAAATGATTTTACAAAAATAGGGAAAACAACGCGTTTGAAAGTTGCAATGCAAGGTATCTAGAAAGGATATAGCAGGTCAAAATAGGCGTTGGAAAGTATCACAAAACAGGCGACAGGTAACTTCAAAACCAACTTAAGGGATTAGGCTCTTCATAATTACACCCCCCACATGATATTACAAAAATCGAGAAACAACGTGTTTGAAAGTTACAATACAAGGTATCCAAAAAGGATGTTGCAGGTCAAAATATGCGCTGGAAAGTATAACAGGACAGACGACAGGCAACTTCGAAACCCACTCACGGGATTGGGCTCTGCATAAATAGACCTCCACATGATTTAGCAAAAATAGCGAGAACAACGCATTCGAATGTCACAATTCAGAGGGGAGACGCATCGTGCATTTTTTCCTCCCATGTGAAGTAATTTCGCAGGAAGGATGCGCATCTATCGCGTTGGTACTCACTCTTGTACTCGCAAACGATACGGCCCTCGTGGGCGCACACTCGCGGCTCTTTGTCAGTCCTCTCAATGCATATTCAAAACGAGTCGAGGGATCCGTAGGACAGCCGAGCCGAGTCTCGACCCAGTTCTTCGGCCGAGACTCGCTTTCCGAGTTAAGCCCACCTCGGCGAGAGCAGGCCGACGCCTAGGAAGTGCAAAAGGACGTCTAAAGGGCCGGAAGGCCGCTCTCTGGAGGCGTCGGAATATCAGCTGGCGACGCCCAAAGAGCCCCAAAGACGCTCTTCTGAGACGCGAGGGTGGCGGCCGATGTATATGTGGGGTTTACTTGCCCAAAATGTCACCTTTGACGAGGTCTATTGGAAGTGTGAGTGAAGCGACATGGAGAACATTTTCGTACACAGAGTGTTGGCCTGGGTTGCCCGTTTGAAGGGTCCGTGTAAAAGATTATTGCGTACGAGGCTTTATGACTGGTCGTTTTGCCCAAAATGTCAGCTTTGACGAGATGTAGAAGAAGCGACGTGGTGGAGACACTGTACTTGTGCCTGGACAATTCCGTGCACCAAGGGGTCCTGACTTTTTGTCCAAAGGGTTTGGGTAAGGGATCGTTGTATACAAGGCGTCATAACTTTTGCATACAGAATTTTGCACTCAACTTACTTTTCCGAAGGGACTTGGGTGCGAAGTCGTGTAGCAAGTGTTGTATGTTAGATAAATTCGTTTGAAGTATCTGACAAAATGCATTATAATTAATGTACTTGCTCAAAATGTCATCTTTGACGAGGTCTGTTGAAAGTGTGAGAGAAGCGACGTGGTGGAGACACTTTACTTGTGCTCGGACAATTCTGTGTACCAAGGGGTCTTGACTTTTTGTCCACAAGGTTTGGGTAAGGGATCGTTGTATACAAGGCGTCATAACTTTCCTAAAATGTCGATTCTGACGAGAAGGTAGGGAAGCGAAGCGGAGAACACTTTTGCATACAGAATGTTGCACCCAACTTACTTTTCCGAAGGGGTTTGGGTGACAAGTCGTGTAGCAAGTGTTGTATGTTTGAGAAAATATGTTGGAAGTATCTTACAAAATGTGTTATAATTAATGTACTTGCTCAAAATGCCAACTTTGAGGAGGTCTGTTGGAAGTGTGAGAGAAGCGACGTGGAGAACATTTTCGTATACAGAGTGTTGTCCTGGGTTGCTCGTTTGAAGGGTCCGTGTAAGAGATTATTGCTTAGAAACTTTATAACTGGTCGTTTTGCCCAAAATGTCAGCTTTGACGAGGTGTAGAAGAAGTGACGTGGTGGAGACACTTTAGTTGTGCCTGGACAATTCCGTGTACCAAAAGGTCTTGACTTTTTGTCCAAAGGGTTTGGGTAAGGGATCGTTGTATACAAGGTTATCTGGTTTACAGGGCAAAATTTCAGTTCCAACGAGGGGTGAAGGAAGTAATACATAGAAGAGATTTTCATACACAGGGTGGTGAACCTAGTTTACTTTGCTACGTTTCCATTTTAATAGAGGGTGACAGAAGCGTCGTGTACAAGGGACTATGTTCAGACAGGGTTATTTCTACTTAACTTGTACGAAATGTCCGGCTTGACAGAATGGACGGGACGAGTTATGTACAAGAGATCGGTATACATGTATACGTTGCTTTATCCTCGATTTGCTAGTTCAAATAATAAGATTTTCTCGCGACGAAGCAAGATGAAAGCCATTATGGTTGTCAAGTAACGCCTCCCTTGACTTAATTCCGGAAGCCAAAAGGAATAACGGAAGCGTTGTATATAAGGATTTTTACCTAGATGTTACATCTAGTTTTCATATAAACAATATTCATTTAGATGTGAGAAACGCGTCGCATCGCAATATTTTTCAATGCTAAAAACGTGCTTTGTTAAGTTGAGTCAAAAAGGCGAAGCCAAAAAGTATGACGGAAGCGTTGCATACAAGGATTTTCACCTAGGTGTTACATCTAGTCTTCATATAAACAATATTCATTTAGATGTGAGAAACACCTCGCATTTGTAAGTGCCAAAAACGTGCTTTACTAAGTCGAGTCAAAAAAACGAAGCGAAAAGGTATGTCGGAATCGTTGCATACAAAAATTTTTACCTAGATGTTACATCTAGTCTTCATATAAACAATATTCATTCAGGTATGAGGAACGCCTCGCATTTTTAAGTGCCAAAAACGTGATTTGCTAAGTTGAGTCAAAAAGGCGAAGCGAAAAGGTATGACGGAAACGTTGCATACAAGGATTTTTACCTAGGTTATACATCTAGTCTTTATATAAACAATATTCATTTAGGTGTGAGGAACGCCTCGCATCTTTATGTGCCAAAAACGTGATTTGCGAAGTCGAGTCAAAAAGGCTAAGCGAAAAGGTATGATGGAAGCGTTGCATATAAGGATTTTCACCTAGGTGTTACATCTAGTCTTCATATAAACAATATTCATTTAGGTGTGAGCAACACCTCGCATCGCAGCATTGTTAAATGCCAAAAACGTCCTTTACTAAGTAGAGTCAAAAAGGCGAAGCCAAAAAGTATGATGAAAGCGTTGCATGTAAGGATTTTTACCTAGATGTTACATCTAGTCTTCATATAAACAATATTCATTTAGGTGTGAGGAACACCTCGCATCGCAGCATTGTTAAATGCCAAAAACATGCTTAACTAAGTCGAGTCGAAAAGGCGGAGGTCAAGGAAACTCGAATTTTTCTGCGAAATTCTTTTTATTCCATAGATTCTGTCACAAGTTGCGCAATTTTATAAATATGTACAGGAGTATTGCGAGGGGATTTCTCTGGCATATATCCGGATCTCGAGGCTGCGGCTCTCGCGGGGAATTTTGAAATTTCGATCGGAGTGGATGGCTCCCGGAAAACAACCTCGTCGATGGATATCCGCGAGGAAACTGCAGCCCCGAGAGACAGGGATGGTGCCGTTGTTCCGCGGGAAGTTGGAATCCCTGGCGGGGGAAAAGTCGCGGTTTTCCCGGCAGACTGGCATCCGGATCGCGATGCATCTCTTTTGCGAGTCCATTATCGATGCATTCGGTTATCTGGCCGGTCGTGCGTGTTCGTTCGATATTCCTGCTGCGCCGGTTGCCGAGTGGCTGCGAATTAAAATCCCAGATTGGAAAGCTCTCGTGGCTATCTCTCTTTTCGTACCTATCCCGGATTTCGTGGCATTTGCTCGGCTTACAAGAACTTATGGCCCCTCGAATTTGTTTGTTAAATATGGGGTCCCGCGCTTTACACGGATTCGTTGAGTCCCGATAATAGAATGTAGCGTAATTCCTCGGTAATTCCCATTTATTAATGTAATTCCAAGGGCTGTTCACTTAGAAATCGGTGAAAACGATTAATACTTTACAAATTAAGAAATTTGGTACGCAGTTCCGTGTCAAATCCTATCCCGGATTTCGTGGCATTTGCTCGGCTTACAAGAACTTATGGCCCCTCGAATTTGTTTGTTGAATATGGGGTCCCACGCTTTACACGGATTCGTTGAGTCCCGATAATAGAATGTAGCGTAATTCCTCGGTAATTCCCATTTATTA
This sequence comes from Orussus abietinus, assembly GCF_000612105.2. Classification (NCBI taxonomy): domain Eukaryota; kingdom Metazoa; phylum Arthropoda; class Insecta; order Hymenoptera; family Orussidae; genus Orussus; species Orussus abietinus. The sequence continues at coordinate 104,972 of NW_019394328.1, forward strand.
ATGTAATTCCACTGTATTTCACTTAGAAATCAGTGAAAACGATTAATACTTTACAAATTCAATAAATTTGGTACGCAGTTCCATGTCAAATTTTTCATCACAGAATTGGAACCATTGGTCGAGTAACTTTTTTTTTTATATTTCAACCCTGCCTTTGACTCGAAAGCAAAGGGTTAAAAAAAAAATCGTTTAAATGTCAACCACGACTGTATAGCAATTTCAATATTTGCTACATGACTTTCACATATGACATACGAATACGAAAGCCATATTTAAAATGTCATCCCTAGAATGCGACCATTTTTCAGGCAGCCAACGGTCGACTGATATACAGCTACACTGTTAAAAAGAAACATTGCAATTTTATAACATCTTTATTGGAAGTTTTATTCAGACACGATAAACTAAATAACATAATTCCAATATATTTTACAAATGTAGTGCATAAATGTATTACTTTCCCCTCGAAATTTCAGAAAATCATAACCTTCATGTTACGAAATTCTAAATTTATTTAGAATTTTATAATAAATGCATACTAATTCACTATTAAGACATCAAGTTTACAGTTAAACTACAAACCTTATGTACTAAAAGTGTAAGAAATTTTCCGAATATTTTTAACAGTGTAGCATTTAAATCTTCCGCTAGCTTTTTGCGATAGCTTGGAAAACAAGTGAGAATTAAATATAGGCGCGTTTAATTGGTAAAAGGGAACGTTTTAGTCCTCGTGGCGCTTAAACGTGCACCCTTGAAAATGACTAAAAAACCGCACGCGCCTATCGAGTTCAGGAATCGATTTCCACGTGTAAACAAAAGGCCAGAGCGACAAAGGATCGATCGGCGATGCATCCGTCGAAGAGGCGGTTCCTCGTCGATGCACCACTTGGGGCTTGCATTCGTCGATAATGGCCGGCTCCCCTCGCGCGAATGTGGGGGAAATTGTTCGGAAAAGGGAAACTGGACGGAGATGCACCAAGAGGGAAGGGAAGACCTCTTTTGTGCGGAGATATTGCGGAGCCGCGGCACGCAGGGCGAACGCGCCCTGCGGTGCGGCAAAGAAGCCGGAGATGCGCCGAGGTGCACGCGGATGCACAGGGACGCATAATGATGCATGCCGAGGTGCATAGAGATGCGCGTAGACGCGAGCAAGAGGAACCACTTAGCTGCTCGACAAACAGGCCTCCCTCGCGGCATCTCTTTGGCCCTCTGACGAAGAGACTCGCGACTTTGCATATTTCATTTAGCTCCGTGAACGGTCCTCTCGACGCGGATCAGAGACTGACAGGGGTTGGTGGCCAGAAAAGTTTCATCGTCAAAGTTTTTGAGAAAAAACTATTCCGCGCGTTTGATCCTCCCTAGAGCCTTTCCGGTGGGTGCAAATTTAGGAATGGATTTGTACCATGAGATATCGATGGTTATCGGAGATCGACAGGGGTTGGTGGCGAGAAAAGTTTCATCGTTGAGGTTTTTGAGAAAAAACTATTCCGCGCGTTTGATCTTCTGTGGAGTCTGGTCGGGGGCAAATATGGGGTTTGGAATGTATTTGTACCACGAGATATTGATGGTTATCAGAGACCGACAGGGGTTGTTGGCGAGAAAAATTTCATCGTCAAAGTTTTTGAGAAAAAACTATTCCGCGCTTCTGATCTTCCCTAGAGCCTTATCGATGGGTGCAAATATTGGAATTTATTTGTACCATGAGATATCGATGGGTATCAGAGACCGACAGGGGTTGGTGGTCAGAAGAGTTTCATCGTCGAGGTTCTTGAGATCAAACTATTCCGCGCTTATGATCTTCCCTAGAGCCATATCGGTGGGTGCAAATATTGGAATGTATTTGTACCATGAGATATCGATGGTTATCAGAGACCGACAGAGATTGGTGGCCAGCAAAGTTTCATCGTCAAGATTTTTGAGAACAAACTATTCCGCGCTTCTGATCTTCCCTAGAGCCATATCGGTGAGTGCAAATATTGGAATGTATTTGTACCATGAGATATCGATGGTTATCAGAGATCCACAGTGGTTGGTGGCGAGAAAGTTTCTTCGTCGAGGATTCTTGAGAACAAACTATTCCGCGCTTCTGATCTTCCCTAGAGCCTTATCGGTGGGTGCAAATATTGGAATGTATTTGTACCATGAGATATCGATGGGTCATCATGGGATATCATCGACAATGCAGCCGGTCTTCCCAAACGGTCACCCATCCAAAGACTAACCGTACCTATTCTTGCTTAACTTCAATGCATTCAACGTAGGTTAAACGTTAACATATTTCAACCTCATTCTGGAATTTCAAACTTAATTGGACCTCGAAAGATGTTTTCATGTGTATCGATAATCAACAGGAGCTGATAGACAGAATACATTCCATCCTGAAGCTTGTAGAGAACAAATGCTTCTGCCAGCTTTTTGGCATCTTTTCTAACGTTTCGTTAATAAAGATCCTTACCAGGTTTATCGCAAGTTCTCAAGATGTAACTAGGAGAGGTTCCATTATAAGGAGGTAGCCATTACAAGGAATACATTTTTTGACGTGTTTAATTTTCCACAACGTGGTTATGATTTATGGATAATCGAAACGTTGGGTTTCAGGCTCGATTATAGCTTGAAAGTTAATGTCACAAAATACATTAGCGGAAGTCATCTCAGTTCCCAGGACTAACTGCACCCATTCTTGCTTAACTTTTATGCATTCATCGTGGGTTAAACGTTAACAGTTTTCAACCTCATTCTGGAATTTTAAACTTACTTGGACCTCGAAAGATGTGTTGATGTGTATCGATAACCAACACGAGCTGATAGACAGAATACATTCTATCCTGAAGCTTTTAGAGAACAATTGCTTCTGCCAGCTTTTCGGCATCTTTTCTAATGTTTCGCTGATAAAGATCCTTACGACGTTTATCGCAGGTTCTCAAGATATGGTAACTAGGAGAGGTTCCATTATAAGGAGGTAGCCATTATAAGAAATACATTTTTTGACGTGTCTATTCCTCCACAGCGTGGATTTATGGATGATGGAAATGTAGGGTTTCTGGCTTCTCTCGATTATACCTTGAAAGTTTGTGCCACAAAATACTTTAGCGGAAGTCATCTTAGTTCCATTGTGATGGCTGAAAGTGGAAAATCCTGGCGAAAGATGAACCATTTAGCTTCTTGGCAAACAAAGTTTTACTCGAGGCATATCTTTGTTTCTCTGATGAAGAGACTTGATACATTGCATATTTCATTTATCTCGATGAATGTTCATCCGATGCGTATCATTCGATATCCATCATCGATACCCATCAGGACTGGTTCTGAATTGGAACCATCATGGACATTTTCTGCGTGTCTAATCTTCTCTGGCGTGGACTTATAGACGCCCCTAATGTGGGTTCGAACTTAATCGTATCTACAGAGCTCGTGACTCTAAATAATGCGAGGAAAATTATTATTACAGCTTCAAAGTCATTGTACTGGATCAGTTGTAGTAGACGGGTGTTTGGAAGGTTCATGACGTTGGCCGAAAATGCAAAATGTCTTGAAATAGGTGTTTTCACGTATAAAATTCGATAATCTGTTTGTAAAATGACATTTTGTTATATTCTTCGACATAGTATCATACATTTAACAATATCTTAGATTTTTACTATTTTAAGTATGTAGGAGAAAGAGTTTATCGAACTTCGACAAGTCCATGCAGAACCGTTCATTTATATTGGGATACTTGGTGAAATTCTTAATTCCGTAAAGAACGAACCGTGAGAGAAATTGTATTACACGCAAAGACTCAATAAATTGATATATAAATTAATGTATAAAATAGTAATTACATTAAAACAATAAAATCGCCATATAACACAACTTTTGTCTCAAAGAAAGGGAATTCATGACACGTACTTGTTATATTATGAGTCTTTAGAGCCTTAAATTCAATTAACTTCAATTCTCTAATTTGTTATAAAAGTTGCAACACACGTCGGCACTGATTATTGTCTGTATATTTCAAGATGTATCGCGGTATAAAGTTTAACCGCAACTCCGGAAGTTAAGATATGATTTCTTCGATCAAAGTGTCGAAGTTTCAAGGTCCGCAATAGCTTGATTCGAAAGTTTGATTGCGAAACAGACCTGGCAATTTAATTTCGATCAGAATCATCCTGTCTTTTATTTCCGTTCTTAAGTTTCAAGCTCATCCATCTACTCGTCCCAACTATCTTACCCTTCTCGCGAATGTAACTTTCTATCTGGGTTTGATTTAGGTACAATTCAAGTAATTCTGGAGTAAACTTGATGAAAATTTGCTAACTTCTTCACTTGTTTTTAAGTCCTTGGGCTATCATGATTTGCCCGCTTTCCGGGTTTTCTATACAAATTGCAATCCGATAGTTTACTTTTTGTATGATCTAGACAATTGTAGGGCCAACTTCATCCCGAGCAGAAGTGATAACTATTGTATGGCCGCTATTAAGGTGAAGTGAAACCCCCTTCAATTAAGTCGATTCGAATACAATACTTTTTTTTAAGGGTATTAGACCAAACTGTCCGAAACTTTGACACATCACTCCTGATCATCTAAAAATTGTACTAACACATTGAAAATTTGGATTTTTTTAAACAATTTTTGAACTTAGTTCAGACCAGAGCCAAAGTGGCGTCGAGCTCTCATATTTCGATCAATATACAATTGTCGAAGGCTCTGATATGGGAAACAAAAGGGTGAGGACAATTTTACGACAATTTAGAACACTCTGGTAATCGATAAACCTGCATTTGAACGGGATAAAGGCAAAAAAAGTGTCTTATGCGCTTCTATGCTAAAACGATAGAATACGAGGTCTCGGAGAGAAAATTTAATTGACCTGGAAATCACAGATGGCGCAGGGGGTCCCTCTGCAGTCAATTAGGGCCCCAGAAAGCATGAATCCAGAAGATTTCTGGAGTTTTACTTCGATTTCTTTCTAATTATTGTACGAAAACGACAGGTGGAGTATGCCATTTAGTACAATACTCAACATAATTCAGTACAGCTGTCAATATGAAAACAAACGTCGGCAATTAATTAACGTCGGTAATTAACACGGAAAGCACAGATGGCGCAGGGGGTCCCTCTACGGTCAATTAGGGCCTCATAAACCATGATTCCAGAGGATTTCTGGAGTTTTACTTCGATTTCTTGATATTTATTGTACGGAAACGACAGGTGGAGTATGCCATTTGGTACAATACCCAATATGATTCGACCCAGCTGTCAATATAAAAACGAACGTCAGCAACGTAGGCATTTAGAAAAATCTTCTTTACCGACGTCGATCAAGTTCCTCGACGTGTTTCACTTCACCTCAATGAGAAAGAAACTCGATTGAACATAGACAATCGACTAAAATTTAATGGATCATTTAATGAAACAATCGGCAATCTTAAGCTATATATTGTGAATGAAGGGGGTTTCACTTCACCTTAACGTGTTCCAGTTAAGATGGAGTGTCGGTGGAGGAGCAGGGGACCGACAGAGCGTAGGGGATGCCACGAGGACTCTTATCTCAAAAGGCCGCGGATTCGTTAGAGACAGCGGAGTTGTCATTTTTTGACAGTTTGTCCCGTCAACTTTAATCACGGGCTCGAGGACCTCTTTTGCAGAGGGTGCACTCCACCCATCGAGGAAATCTGCAAGAACTGCCCTGATTATCGCGCTCGCGATATCAGGCATCACGCGATGCATTAACGTTGCGAGGAAATTATGGCCCGCGCATTCCGTCGATAACTGTCAGATGCAAGGAGCAAAGTAATTACCGAAGGCGATATTCCTTCGGCCGGCTACAAACGGACCTTTCGTTTTATCCGAAGCAATATTCTTTCGAGTAATTAACACTTCGACGGTTCCATTAAGGTGATGTGAAACACGTCGAGGAACTTGATCGACGTCGATAAAGAAGATTTTTCTAAATGCCTATGTTGGCGACGTTCGTTTTTATATCGACAGCTGTGTCGAATTATATTGGGCATTGTATCAAATGGTTAGATTCATCATATCAAAAATGAATTTCATAATTATTTTCCGGCTTCAAACAATTTCATTCCCGTCAAACGAATCCACATGGAACGGATACTTCGCGTAAATTGAGGGAAGGGGGTAGATTTTCATCATAGGGATTCAATAGTAGATCAAGGGGGTAGAGAATTTCATAATTATTTCCCGGTTTCAAACAATTTCATTCGCGTAAAATGAATCCACATGAAATGGATACTCCGCGCAAATTAAGGGAAGGGAGTAGATTCATCATATCAGAAATGAATTTCATAATTATTTTCCGGCTTCAAACAATTTCATTCGCGTAAAATGAATCCACGTGGAACGGATACTCCGCGCAAATTGAGGGAAGGGGGTACATTCATCATATCAGAAATGAATTTCATAATTATTTTCCGGCTTCAAACAATTTCATTCGCGTAAAATGAATCCACATGAAATGGATACTCCGCGCAAATTGACGGAAGGGGGTACATTCATCATATCAGAAATGAATTTCATAATTATTTTCCGGCTTCAAACAATTTCATTCGCGTAAAATGAATCCACGTGGAACGGATACTCCGCGCAAATTGAGGGAAGGGGGTAGATTCATCACATCGGAAATGAATTTCATAATTATTTTCCCGCTTCAAACAATTTCATATCACCAGAAACCGCCCTCCGGACCTCATTCGGGGAAGAGTTTCATTCACAGGGTCCCTTTGCTCTCCTTTTTCCACATTGGAAATCGAAGAGGGTTCCTTTCCCACTGACGTGTAAAATTGCTTCGAAAAATATTTGGAGAGTCCCGAGTATCCCGAAAGGATCAGCCGACAGTGCGGCTTTATCTCTTTTTATCTCTTTACAGAAGCTGCGAAACGCAGGCGGCACGCGTGCACACGCGTGGGATGGTTGATAAGAAACGCGACCTGCCCCACACAAAAGCGTGGGCACGCGCGACGAAGCGAAAAGAGAGGAAGGTTTTTGCGGAGGATGTGTCATCGTGATTATGCATTATGAGATATACGAGTGCGTACTTTTTGCATATGTGAAGTGTAGGCGAGAGTGAAGTACGGTGGGACATTTTAATTATCGCCGACTGAAAGTTTTAAAATTCCTTCTAACAAGGAAAGTATCCCAGGTCGATCTCTCCGATTTGATTTCTTTTATAATATGTTATAGTGGACTAAAAACTAAGCGACACGTATTTTTTTTTATCTGCCATTAAACATTTTAAGGGGGTGAAACCACCATCCAAAGTAAGGCATGTCAAGGAGCGATTTGGCAGTTTCACCCACAAGAACATATTTTTTAACCAATCCACCTGGAGAAGCTCTCTCATAACGAGAAATCAAAAATATAATTTTCGCAATTAAAAAAAAAAATTAAGGGGTGAGCCACACCTCACAGGCCTTACTTTGGAGGGTGGTTTCACCCCCTTAAAGTGTTTAATGGCAGATCAAAAAAAATACGTGTCGCATAGTTTTTAGTCTACTATAACATATTATAAAAGAAATCAAATCGGAGAGATCGACCTGGGATACCTTCCTTGTAAGTTGAAAAATAAGTTCCCGTCGTTTTTAACGGAAAGAAACGTAATTAAAACGATGGAAACTTATTCCTCAATCTAATATTTCATGAAGAACGCAATAGACGATAGTCTGTTTAAGGTGATATGAAAGGCGGTCAGAAATTTAATCTAGAAATTTAAATAAGATTATTTTACCAGAAGTTATGACATATTGGTTATGTAGGTCTTATGATACATATGCGAGGGAATTTCGCGAACATGCGTAATATATGTACTGTACGTAATGTGTATTATTTAAAAAACTTCAAAGAGTGAAAGAGATAATTCCAACAAAGGGTACATATCACGGTTGCATATTATGCATCGTTTGCGGGTTCGTTTTGCGAACGTACGTAGTGTGCATACATCGTTAAAAATAATTATGAAATTTGATATAATTTAAGGTGATATAAATATGGTTTCTTGGGGTCCCGTTTATGAAACTTTTCTCCGAATAGAATGTACCGAATCGTTTGAAATTGTTCTTCTGTGAATATGGAGACCTTAAGGAAGATACTGACACCCGTAAAATTTCATTTATAAAATTTGTTTCTGAATGTTTTTATTTTTTATAATAACTGAAATTTCACGGGTATCAGGACCTTTCTTAGGGCTTCCATATTTACGTGGTGAAATTTCAAACAATTCAGTACCTCCGGTTTGGCGAAAGATTTCATCAAAGATTGATCTTTCGAATGCTACTTTTACATCACCCTAAGTGTACGAAATGGGATGAAAATTGCAAATTTCATGTGGTGAATTAAATTCCCAGGCCATGTTTATAAATGTATGATTAAGTTTTTAATTCGATTACAGCTTCCAGGGGATTATTAAAACTTATAAAATTAATAAGCACGTATATTAAGTACATCCATGAGGGTATTATAAATTTAGTGCATCATATCTGACAAGCAAGGTATCTGAGGTGTCCCCCTCCGATTTTGTTCATTTTTAAATATGTTATAGAGGACTAAAATCTAAGGGACCCGTGTTTTTTTTTTATCGGCGGATAAACAATTTTAGGGGGTGAAAGGGGCTTCAAAGTTGGCCGTGCAAGGGGGTGAGTTGACTGTTTCATATAGAAGCACTCGACCGATTTTCATGAAACAACCGTCAAAATGTAGGGAATGAAGAATTGTGAAACATGCATTTGGAATTTTTCGAAAAAATTCAATTTTAAGAGGTGAGCCACCCCTTTGAATACATCTTTTACCCCTTACGCGAGCAGTAATTGCTTTATCCAGATGAAACTTGGTTAATTTATAGATCAGAACAATACAAAAAAAGTTTCATTTGGATAGAACAATTACTGCTCGCGTAAGGGGTAAAAGAAGTATTCAAAGGGGTGACTCACCCCTTAAAAATGAATTTTTTCGAAAAATTCCAAATGCATGTTTCATAATTCTTCATTCCCTACATTTTGACGGTTGTTTCATGAAAATCACTCGAGTGTTTCTACATGGAACAGGCAACTCACCCCCTTGCACGGCCAACTTTGAAGCCTGATTTCACCCCCTAAAAGTGTTTATCCGCCGATAAAAAAAAACACGAGTCCCTTAGATTTTAGTCCTCTATAACATATTTAAAAATGAACAAAATCGGAGGGAGACACCTCAGGTACTTTCCTTGCGAGTAAAATGTCCAATAGGTATTTCATAAATTTCTTACAGTTTTTCTAATAGTTACAGACCATGTGACATCGTGGTTGTTCATTGTGCAGTACTTAGATGTGCGTAATGTGCATATTGCGGATCATGCAGGGTTTCAAGTACTCATTCTCCTTCTTCCTCCAATTTTTCAATTGTTATACTGAAATATGCCGAGAGAACTCTAAGAGCAAAGACGCTTTATTACGCATACTTGGGCGCACTTGCGTAATGAGAGATCCTTTTTACGCTGGATGTGGCATTGCGGTTGCATTTTATGTTACGCACGCGTTTGCGTTTTGTGGACACGCGTAACCCGCGTAATGCGAGTAATGCGAGTAATGCGTGTAATATACGCGTAAGTAGTATTATGCAAGAAGCTCTCGTGCATATCTACGAGTATTTCCTCATTTCTTCTACAAACACTTTCCGATTATCCAGAGAAATGACATAGGCGAGAAACAATGGGCATTAAAAATCGCCTTCCGTGTAAAAAAAGACGGTACCACGTTTCTTAATTATTAAACGTTCATTGTTAAACAGGCTTGAAAATATAATACATTTTTAGTATACAGTGTTACTGAAATTACAGGTTTAACGTAATGATTTAAATTAGAATGCAATGGTCGTTAATGTTCGGACGAGTCTAGAATTTTATAAATTTCCATCGATAATTGTTTAAACCAATTTGTCATGTTAAAATGCCGGCATGATAAATACGTTTACGAGTGCATTATGAATTCTGTGCATCGTATCTAAATATAATTTCCGATGTACGTTTCATGAATTTATTACAGTCTTTTTTCAGGTGTACTTCAGGGTAATTGCGTTAAAAGAAGAAGTTTTAGCGAAGGGTATTTGCGTAAAGAGAGGAAGTTTTAGCGAAGGGTATGACATTGCGGTTGCATGTTACGCTCAAGATGCATATGCGTTTTGTGGCAACGCATAATGTGCGTTATGTGCTTAATATGCGTAATACGCATAATAAGCATAATAAGTGTAATTTGTTTCATGCAAGAGATTGTGGCGGATTTCCATGGATGATTCCTCATTCCTCTCTCAAATTTTCCGATAAGTTAATCTACTTAGAAGTTATGGAGAGGATGTTGCAAGTTCTACCATTATTTTGAATACATCATACCATATTCGCACATGTGTATTAAATATGACATACATACATTAAATATTTACCGTTGCATATTATATGTATATATTAAAAGCGTTATGTGCCATACATGCGTAACATGCGTAATTTTTATTATATACCACTCGCTAAAAAATTCCAAGATCTAAAAATAAAAATCATCCAAGTCAGAGACTAACATATATTGTTTAGAATAATGTAAAGGAACGAACATTTAATTTTCGAATAAAAAATACCCGTAATTATCGAGATATAGTCAAAGTCTTCTTTTATTATAATAAACGATCTATTTGCTTATCAGATGTGCACAACTATAATTTTTAGGTGTTGCTGGTTTTCTTTTTGCAAAAACAGAATACCCGTAATTTATATCACGCAAGAGATTATGTCGGATTTTCACGAGCGCAATTTTTATTATATACCACTCGCTAAAAAATCCCAAGATCTAAAAATAAAAATCATCCAAGTCAGAGACTAACATATATTATTTAGAATAATGTGAAGAAATGAACATTTAACTTTCGTATAAAAAATACGGGTAATCATCGAGACACAGTCAAAGTCTTCTTTCACTATGATAAACAATGTATTTGCTTATCAGATGTGCACAACTATGATTTATAGGTGTTGCTGGTTTTCTTTTTGCACAAACAGAAAACGCGTAATTTATATCAGGCAAGAGATTATGTCGGATTTCCACGAGCGTTCCTTCCTTGAATTTTCCAATTGTCCAGCTGGAAGATATCGAGGGGATGCTTTATTGCGCGCACTCGCGCGTAATTGCGTGTAATAGCGGGTTGCGATGTGCCCGCGCGTTACACGCGGAATGTGTAAAGGGCGGAAGAAACGGAATGGAAACCCCTCGGATGCAGTTTCATCGCGAGATTGCGAGGGAGTTTAGCCGAGGTAGACATCCCGGTTTTCCTGTTAAGGGAGATAAAATGTCCACCAGGCTTGCGGCACAAGCGACGTCAACGTTTTTTCGCGATACGTTTTTTTGGAAATTTTGCATACACGTATTTCGTTTCACGATGTCGTGCACCCAAAATTTGAGCCCTGTTTTCTACCCAGTGCCAATTCGAAGCTTATATTTCTAGAGTATTTCTTTTGTCCATTAAGGTGAAGTGAAATACGCCGAGGAATTTGATCGACGTCGATGAAAAAGGTTTTTCTAAATACCTACGTTGCCGACGTTCGTTTTCATATTGACAGCTGTATCGAATTATGTTGAGGATTATATTAAATGGTATACTCCACCTGTCGTTTTCGTACAATAATTATAAAGAAATCAAAGTAAAACTCCAGAAATCCCCTGGAATCGTGGTTTATGAGGCCCTAATTGACCGTAGAGGGACTCTCTGCGCCATCTGTGATTTCCGTGTTAACTATATTTTCAATCCGAGACCTTGTATTATCATCGTTTTACCATAGAAGCACATAAGATATTTTGTTCTGTATAGTCTGAGTATTTTGTTTCAAATAGTCTGAATCTTTTCTACCCAGTGTCAATTCGAACTTTGTATTTCTATGGAATAACATGAAATATGTATGAAACACGTATTTCTATGGAATACCATGAAATATGTATGAAACACGTATTACTATGGAATAACATGAAATATGTATGAAATACGTATTGCTATGAAATTACACGAAATTTGTATGAAATACGTATTTGTATGGAATAACATGAAATATGTATGAAACACGTATTTTTATGGAATAACACGAAATATGTATGAAATACGTATTTCTATGGAATAACACGAAATATGTATGAAATACGTGTTCCTATGGAATCATTCGAAATATGCATGAAAAACGTATTTTTATGGAATAACACGAAATATGTATGAAATACGTGTTTTTATGGAATTACACGAAATATGTATGAAACACGTATTACTATGGAATAACACGAAATATGTATGAAATACGTATTTTTATGGAATAACACGAAACATATATGATACACGTATTACTATGGAATAACACGAAGAAAGCTGCACGTCCGAATGGGAGTCGTTGTTTCAGATCACCATCAGAAACTTGTTGGCTCTATTTTTTCAGGGATGGCGTGTGGTTTATCAGTAATAGTCTGGACATTTCCTAGAGGGCCGATACAAAGTCCGGTTGATTGGCTGTTTCACCGAGGTACGTAATTAGTGCGTGGCTGAAAGTGGCCGATCGATGGCTGCCATTTTGGCTTTTCGAAAATATCCACCGAAACCGCCACTTCGAAATTGCACTGGGTTTGGATTGTTAATGGTGATGATAAAAGTCTCGAACGTGTCATATCTAACCCCTAGTGGCTTTTCAATATTTCGACAACTGTTTTAACTATTTTTGTTTCATATACAGTGTACAAATAATCGATGGATGAAATTTAATTAATACCTCGCAAATTCTCGCAGCTCGCAAATATTTGTGCCTTGTTGATTGGAAACATGTTTTCGGACATGTTTTGCCAAACATGCTATTTTAAATTAATATTCCGTCCGCTGTTAATATCGAACAGCGAGATATTTGGTTGGAACAAATTCCGAATTGGTCATCGAAATACGACAATCGAAAACAGCGGGTAGTTTCATGTTTTTCAAAACGTGATATCACTTTTCATACACGTGTTATCACTTTTTATACACATGCTATCACTTTTCATACACGTGTTATCACTTTTTATACACATGCTATCACTTTTCATTCATGTGTTATCACTTTTCATACACGTGTTATCACTTTTCATATACGTGCTATCACTTTTCATACACGTGTTATCACTTTTCATACACGTGTTATCACTTTTCATACGCATGTTATCACTTTTTATACACGTGTTATCACTTTTCGACAGAAAAGTTCTGTATAATGGAAAAGACAATTTCTATATCGAAATAGAAATTCTTACTTTTCTTTTCGATGGACTTCAAGTCCGCATAGAAACAGGCCTTGAGCAAATTCGTCTGAATCGAATGTAAATAGATGTAAGTGATCGATTATTAATCGAGTATAAATAAAATAAAGGAAGTGTCAGGATTTCTCTGTAGAGGATGTCAAACTCACTAGAGATATTTTCTACGATTAATAGAAGATACAGAGTTGACCGCTTTGCTTCGTTGGATTGGAAAATTGCGTGAAAATAAAATTTCAGGCAATAACAATTCATTTAGATCGAATATAGACGATCGATTCATTCTTTATCTAAGGTAAATGCAATAAGGGAAGTATCACCATTTTCTAGTATAAAACGAAAATTGCAGTTCGCAGGAAATATATTGCACATCGTCAAACGGATGTAAAACTGATCATTTTTGCCTCGGTGGATTGGAAAATTGCGTGACAACTTCATTTCGAACTTTGAACATCCGTTTGAACGAATTATAGATAAAAATAATAGATTATCTATAAAATAAAATAAATACCTGAATTATTCAGTGGATAGTAACAATTTTAACTCATTGTCAGTGGAGGTATATTCAACAGACAAACGAAAATGTAGAACTATAGATAAAAATAATAGATTATCTATAATATAAAATAAATACCTGAATTGTTCAGTGGATAATAACAATTTTAACTCATTGTCAGTGGAGGTATATTCAACAGACAAACGAAAATGTACAATCGAACTCTTTGCCACGATACATTGGGAAAATCCATGAAAGTTCAATTTCAGATAATAAAAGTCCAAACGGACCGAACTCAAATATGAATAATTAGTTTATTATCGAGAGCGAATTAATTAAGACAAGTGGCGGAATTTATCCTGCAGGGAACGATAATTTTAACTTGCAATTAGAAGAGGTATTGTTCGACACCGAAAGCGCAGGTGTAATTATGGATGGTGAATGAAATACTGCATGAATATTCCCACGTGGGGCAACAAAAGTCTGTCCGTGTCGAATATCAACATAAATAAACGTAAATTCTTCATCGAGTGTTAACAAAATATTTCGTTTCCCAGAGGGAATAAAAATTTCAAGTCACCAAAGATATATTCTACAACTAGACGTAAATTGAGCTACCCTCTTTGCTTCAGTGAAAAACCACATGAAAATCTAATTTCGAGGAATAACAATGAGTTTGAGCACGAGTGTAAATATGAACAAACGAAAATTCTTTATTATTACTACGCTGATAAAAATCGCTGGAAATTTACATACATTTTTTACTCATAACTGAAGGTTTACGCAGAAAAACGTAAAATGGAAAACTTACGAATTTGAAAATGTATAAATACACGTGACATTGTATATTTACCGTCTTAGTGCATTTTTACTTGAATTAAATGTAATATTACGTTATAATTTTCTTTAAGTTAACTTAGATGCTGAATATGATATTACGTAAACAATGCAATTTTACTGCAATTTATTGTGCCATTAAAATAACCAGTGATTGAGTATGTAAACCTACATGGGCATTTTTATAAGTGTAGATGTATTAGTTAAAGGTATAACTACTTTCAAAGAGAAAAGTGTTCCCAATTCTACATTGAATCACAAATTTATTACATATTAAAAATGTTTGTAAATTTCTTACCATTTTTTATAAAGTTGTATTAAAGTTAGATACGACGACTTAAAGTAGCATGCAAAGTTCGTAGATGCATGAACAAGTTGTGACGTTTGCGAAACTTGATCAGAAATTTTTTAAACCAATTTGTCATATTATAAACCATGGGTTTTTAACTTTTTTTCAGTAATATTTAATTATAAGGAAAATTGAGAGACACAGAAATGGTTGGAGATCTCTAAGTATAAGAAGAATTTACAGAACACGAAATATGAAAATACATGAAAAAAAATATGTAAAAATATGTAAAAACATGAGAAACATTTGTAACGTGTTAATGAAATATTTTAGGAACCATTGTTATAAGGCACGTATATTAAATATATATTCGAGTGTATCATAAATTTATGATAAAACTTCCAGTACCCGGTTCACAAATTTATTACCGTTTTCTTTTTATTTACCAGCATGAACTTTCCATTTCGACAAATCGGAAAATGAATGAAATCATAATTCCTCGCGACAAAGGTCTCTTTGGACTTAATATAAGTACAATTAAATGCAATTAGTCTGACATTGGGAGTATCGTTCAAGTCAGTGGAGACACATTCTACATCCAATTACAGGTCCTGCTGGCCTCTTTGTTTCGACGGGCAGGAAAACTGAATTAAACCCTAATTTCAGGCAACAAAGGTCTGAACATAAATACACATAATTGCGGCTAATTTGACATCAGAAGTCCTGTTCGGTTTTGTATGCCACCAGCATTCATCCCCAATATGGATCCTGTTGACCTTTCTGTTGTAGCAAACGGGATACAAATGAGACCGTAATTTATATGGACATGTATAGTAATTTAGTACGTGGATGTATACAACTTTCTTTATTTTTATGAATTGAAAAATTGAAGAGAACTCTAATTCCAAGTAATACAATTTAGAACACCATGAAAATGGGATATTACAGAGTCAGATGGAAAAACATGGAAAATACTTTCGCCAACAATTGTAAAAGAATACTGGCTTGTTTCGTGGGTAACGCGTCTTTTCAGAGCAAAGAATTAAATGCAGCTAGAGTCACATTAATTAGCCAACCAGTGAATAAATGGATGGCTTAATTTATTCGTTCATTGGACAATTAGTCGATCAATCGGTAATATATTTATTAATTACGTAGTTAAAGAATGATTTTTAAATGAGTTATTTGATCGATTTATAACTGTTTTATTCTTATTTATTTGTTCATTCATTTATTGAATAATTTAACATATTAAAATGATATTTTTCTGGAAGAAGGACAGGTATGAGCGAGGAGCTCTGCGGACCTCGGCCGCCTTGTGGTCAACTTTAATTATTAATAAGTCGATGAAAAATGTTCTGAGCAACGAATGGAAAAGGAACTTCTAGTTCAAAACTTCACCCCCTTTCACCCCTTGAGAGATTTACTGCCTATTATGGGACTCCTTGTATATTTGTTTCTGTTAACCAATCTTATATCTCAGCGGGTTCACCGCGTCCATACATACGAGCCCCCTTAAGGTGCAGTGAAACTCCCTTTAAATCAGCCGATTCGAATACACCACTTTTTTTTAAGGGTATTAGACCAAACTGTTCGAAACTTTGTCACATAACTCCTGATCACCTAAGAATTGTCCTGACACATTCAAAATTTGGATTTTTCAAAAAAATGTTTCAACTTAACGCAGAACAGAACCACAATGGCGTCGAACTCTCATATTTCGATCGATATACAATTGTCGAAGGCTCTAATGTGGGAAACGAAAGGGTCAGGACAACTTGACGACAATTTAGAACACTCTGGTAATCGATAAACTAGCATTTGAACGGGATAAAGGCAAAGAAAGTGTCTTATACGCTTCTATGCTAAAACGATGGGAATACGAGGCCTCGGAGTGAAAATTTAATTTACCTGGAAATCACAGATGGCGCAGGGGGTTCCTCTGCAGTCAATTAGGGCCCCAGAAAGCATGAATCCAGAGGATTTCTGGAGTTTTACTTCGATTTCTTGATATTTATTGTACGAAAACGACAGGTGGAGTATGCCATTTGGTACGATATCCAATATAATTTAACACAGCTGTCAAATATAAAAACGAACGTCGGCAACGTAGGCATTTAGAAAAATCTTCTTTATCGTCGTCAAGCAAGTTCCTCGACGTGTTTCACTTCACCTTAATCGAGCGGAGAAGTCCAGTTCGGTTTCAACTGGAGCAGCCCGATTGAGCGGTGTCAAGAATTAAGTACGCTCGACTCGTGGGAGTCGATCTCACAAATCGGCAGCATCCAGTTTGCGGGCCGGTGGCCCCAAAATGGGGTGCCGCGTTTCTTCCGCAGCGGCTCGACCGCAGCGCCGGGGGCCTGGGGGCGCAATTTCCCAGCGAATGGACCGCCGGGGAAATTCGAGTCTCCGGCGGCGCACACGGACGTGGACGCTTCCACACCCCGGCGGGACTCGGCGGGCTATTTTCGCTCCCGATCGATCGGAACGAGTCGAGGGAACGGGCCGCTCCTGATCAATTTCATAACGAGGAATCGATCCTCCGGCTCGGCTCTTGCTCAACCTATTCCTTCCGCCAAGCCGTCTCGTTCGCCCTGATTTCCTTGCCTCCTCCTCGGGGCACGGACGGCAGAAAGGGAAGCGACGGAAGAAATAGGCTGCACGGAAAGAAATAATTTCGTTACAATTACTGCAGTGACATGGTTAAAATACCGTGGGAAGTAGAACCACATAAATGGTGGAATTTACCACATGGAATGGGAAATGTAACCCTGCGAATAAGTATGGTGTTGCGAATAGGAATGGCGTTGCACCTAAAAGGTGCAGGGGTGATCACTATTTGGAATGCTCCTCATCAATTTCATAACGAGGAATCGATCCTCCTGCTCGGCTCTTGCTCAACCTATTCCTTCCGCCAAGCCGTCTCGTTCGCCCTGATTTCCTTGCCTCCTCCTCGGGGGACGGACGGCGAAAGGGAAGCGACGGAAGAAATAAGCTGCACGGAAAGAAATAATTTCGTTACAATTACTGTAGTGACATGGTTAAAATACCGTGGGAAGTAATACCACGTAAATGGTGGAATTTACCACATGGAATGGGAAATGTAACCTTGCGAATAGGAATGGCGTTGCGCCTAAAAGGTGCAGGGGTGATCACTATTTGGAATGCTCCTGATCAATTTCATAACGAGGAATCGATCTTCCAACTCGGCTCTTGCTCAACCTATTCCTTCCGCCAAGCCGTCTCGTTCGCCCTGATTTCCTTGCCTCCTCCTCGGGGCACGGACGGCAGAAAGGGAAGCGACGGAAGAAATAGGCTGCACGGAAATTACTGCAGTGACATGGTTAAAATACCGTGGGAAGTAATACCACATAAATGGTGGAATTTACCACATGGAATGGGAAAAGTAACCCTGCGAATAGGTACGACGTTGCGAATAGGAATGGCGTTCCGCCTAAAAGGTGCACGAGTGATCACCGTTTGGAATGGTAATATTAACTACATGGAGAGGTTACAAATGCGCACAGGAATATGGAAGGTTTATCTGGAAGCTGTAATCACGTATTATAGTACGATTATACATGTTGCAAGGTCATTCTAAATTTGCCTATGCGATTGCAGAAAAATGCTTTGGTCCCGTTAGTTTACGACAGCGCCGCCAGGTGGCAAAACTTCTCGCAGGCGATGCAGACTGCTCGGGTTCGGATTTCTGGAGTTTTACTTCGATTTCTATATAATTATTGTACGAAAACGACAGGTGGAGTATGTCATTTAGTACAATACCCAATATAATTCGACACACCTGTCCATATATGAATAGTAATTTTACTTTGATATAAAAACAAATTTAGCTCCGCTGAACAAAGTTGACCTACTAGCGTTTTTTCCTAACATCAATTTTTATTCATGTCGCTGAATATAAAACGTATCCAAGGCTCTGTAATTAATTATCGATCAACCATAAAGGCGATATCGCGTTTCGAAGTAATAAAATAAAGTATGGTTCTAGTTTTATAAATTATTGAACTTTGTTTCCTCCGTAGTTCACTGCTACATTTTTGATTTAAACATTTCTTTAATGGTTCATCGGAAGGTTATTCAAACATTTACAATTGTAATGCGAATAAGTAGGCTGCAAATGTTCAGAGCTGGCGATGTAATCGCAAAATTCAGCACGGTGCCATTTATTTAAATTTAATCATACACTTGATTGCTTGGGATGCTTGGGTGGATCCATTGAATGCTTCTGGAAGAATATAACCATTCATCATCGGAATTGCTACTCTTGTATTTACCTATACATGATCACTGTTACAGTTACAATTGCAGTGCGGTAGCATTCCATTTTTCTGGCCTTAGATTATTACCATTTATGTAATGTGAGGTCTTACATTAGGAAATCGATATGCAACATTTATTGTGACAAATAGTTTTACTGGAGCAATGATATGATTTATGTTACGTTATGAAATATCATTTAATATTTATTTTTCGCCAGAACTAGTAAAATATAAATATATAAATATAACTAGTTACGTTGAAAAATAATAGCGATGTTAGTTCTTTGTCTTAACATTTTGTGCTCTTTATGTGTTAATTATGTGCTACATTCGCAAATTTTGTGCTAGCTCGGTTTTTGGGAAAAAATTCAATTCTTCTGTGGGGGTGCTGGGGGTACTAATAAAGCTAGCACCCCCACCATTAAAAAATAGCTTTATTAGTACCCATCACCCCCACAGAAAAATTGAATTCATTTTCCAAAAACCGAGCTAGCACAAAATTTGTGAATGTAGCACATAATTAGCACATAAAGAGCACAAAATGTTAAGACAAAGAAATTTGAATTTTGTAAAGGTGGGGGTGCCAGCTTTAGGCACCTAAATCCCCTAGGGTTCATCCACATTATATCCTCATCGAATAGAGATACGAGTTTACATTGAGGGATCGTTCCCCGAATCTCGACTAATTAGGGAGTTTCATATCCGGCGTAGAAGAGGCTGCACGCCTGGTTGGATGCGAGTGGATTTCCGCAGGTCGGATTTCGCCGACCCAGATGTCGGAGTCTGCGGTAGGTCAGGACTCGGCGTTTTCCCGAGAGGGTGGGACGCGTTATCGAGGCGAAAAGTAATTCTTCCCGGCGACGGAATGCTCCCAGAGGCTGGGATGCAAAACGAAAAGGGAGCTGCTCGGCCGACACGCGACATCTCGTCGCAGAAGAGCCGCAAAGTGTGCGGCATCTCGCATTATTCCCGCCCCAATAACCACCGAGAGCCGAGGACGTTGGTGTGTATCAACCTGTACCTCGTATGGACCACCCTGTACCCTAGTCAGCCGCATCCGAGGGTGCACGCTCGAGGTGTGACTACACGGAAAAAAAAATTATTTGGTTACAATTACTATAGGAACGTGGTTAACGTACTGTGGGGAGTAAACTCATATAAATGGTGAAATTAAGGGGAAGTGAAACACGTTGGGGAACTTGATCGACGTCGATGAAGAAGATTTTTCTAAATGCCTACGTTGCCGACGTTCGTTTTTTATATTGACATCTGTGTCGAATTATATTGGGTATTGTATTAAATGGCATACTCCACCTGTCGTTTTCGTAGAATAAATATAAATAAATCGATGTAATGCTCCAGATATCCTCTGGATTCATGCTTTCTGGGGCCCTAATTGACTGTAGAGGGACCCCCGCGCCATCTGTGATTTCCAGGTCAATTAAATTTTCACTCCGAGGCCTTGTATTCCATCGTTTTAGCATGGAAGCGTATAACACACTTTTTTTGCCTTTATTCCGTTCAAATGCGAGTTAATCGATTACCAGAGGCTTCTAAATTGTCGTAAAATTGTCCTGACCCTTTCGTTTCTCATATCAGAGCCTTCGATAATTGTATACTGATCGAAATATGAGAGCTCGACGCCATTGTGGTTCTGGTCTGGGCTAAGTTAACAAATTTTTATGAAAAATCAAAATTTTGAATATATCAGGACAATTCTTGGATGACACGAGTCATGTGTCAAAGTTTCGGACAGTTTGGTCTAACATCCTTAAAAAAAAGTGTTGTATTCGAATCGACTCATTTGAAGGGGGTTTCACTTCACCTTAAGGGGTTACATCACTTTGACCCACCCAGAAATTACGGTTTTTCATGAATTTTTTTTAAAGAATTAAAACGTTTTTATCCAAATTAAAGTACGGTAAGGTATTATACTACTATTAAACAAAAAAATGCTTTTTCGTATTTTTTTTATTTACAAAAATGGCGGCTTGAAAGGCGATTTACCGGAGCGCTGCGAAAATCTATGATCGTGCGGTGGGCACGATAACTCAGTCCAGGTTTAAGTTACAACAATAAACGAAAAAGAATTAGTTTCTGCAGCCCAAAAGCTAGCGTAATACGTAGCCGTTTTCAAAAATATGCATTTTTCACAAAATGGCATCGATTTGAAAGGAAAGATACGTATTTTGCCCTAAATTTCGTTAATTAATGTTGCATAAAAAATGCGAATATCAATACATTGAAAAAAACCATACGTATTTCGCTAGATAAACGTATCACGAATAAAATATAAAAAGAATCAAGACGATTGATTGAAAATTGGCGGAGCTAGAGTGCCCACCGATTTTTAAAATGCAGTTTTAAGAAAAACGCGTTTACACCTATACACCTGCTCACCGCACGATCACCGATTTTCCTAGTGAGCGAGTTTAATAGTAGTATAATACCTTACTGTACTTTAATTTGGATAAAAACGTTTTAACTCTTGAAAAAAATTCTTGAAAAAACCGTAATTTTTGGGTGCGTCAAAGTGGTGTAACCCCTTAAATTCTCATAATTCCTCAGGAAACAAAGGCTTTGGAGAAATGATCGATAAATTACTAGGAATGTCTCATCGTTCCTGACGTAACTTACCGCGTTTGGAACTCTAGGTGTGACACTCGTGGAAAATTTGAAAGAGCGGACCAGGACTGTGACGGGTTCCATTTCCGAGCCGTCCACCATCATTTAGTGATTACGAGGCCACTAATTACCCCCCGCGAACTCGCCCCCGGTTTTGCCGATCTATCGACTGGGATATCTTTCGCTCTGTTTTGGAAACATTGCTGGAGAGGAAATTATAATGCACGCTCTCCCTCTCCTGGAAAATATGAAAGAGAGCAGTCCAGACTGTGACTGGTTTCATTACCGACCCCTTCACCATCATTTGGTGATTACGAGGCCACTAATTATCCCCTGCGAACGAATCCCTCGGTTTTGCCGATTCATCAACTGAAATGCCTTCCCCTGTTTCGGAAAAATGCTTGGAAAAAGAAATTATAATGCACGGTCTCATGCTCCTGGAAAATTTGAAAGAGCAGAGCTGGAGCGCGACGCGCTCCATCACTGATTCATTGATCGCCACATCTAGTAATTACCACCCCAAAATTATCACCCGCAAACGCATCCCCAATTTCACCAATCTATCGGTTGGAACATTTTTCGCTTTCTTTAAAAAAAAAAAAAAAAAATGATGGAACAGGAATCGTAACGCGAAATAACACTGCAGAAGAAATTGATGAAAGTCAACGATCGATTTGTTTAGAATTAAGGGGAATTAATCAATCAGGAAATCACGGATTTTGAGATGATATGAAAGGCGTTCAGAAATTTAATTGACGTTGATGAAATAAAATTGTCATGTGAACGCCACATCTAGTAATTACCACCCCAAAATTATCACCCGCAAACGCATCCCCAATTTCACCAATCTATCGGTTGGAACATTTCTCGCTTTGTTTAAAAAAAAAAAAAATGATGGAACAGGAATCGTAACGCGTAATAACGCTGCAGAAGAAATTCATGCAAGTCAACGATCGATCCATTTAGAATCAAGGGGAATTAATCAATAAGGAAATCACGGATTTTTAGGTGATATGAAAGGCGCTGAGAAATTTAATCGACGTTGATGAAATAAAATTGTCATGTGATCGTCACATTTAGTGATTACCACCCCAAAATTATCACCCGCGAACACATCCCCAATTTCATCAATCTATCGGTTGGAACATTTCTCGGTTTGTTTAAAAAAAAAAAATTATGGAACAGGAATGGTAACGCGAAATAACGCTGCAGAAGAAATTGATGAAAGTTAATAAGCGATCCATTTAGAATCAAGGGGAATTAATCAATCAGGAAATCACGGGTTTTTAGGTGATATGAAAGGCGCTGAGAAATTGAATCGACGTTGATGAAATAAAATTGTCATATGATCGTCAGATCTAGTAATTACCAAGCGAAAATTATCACCCGCGAACGCATGATTCCAAACGCAAAATTCCAAATGCATGTTTCATAATTCTTCATTCCCTACATTTTGACGGTGGTTCCAGGAAAATCGGTCGAGTGCCTCTATATGAAACAACCAACTCACCCCCTTGCACGGCCAACTTTGAAGCCTGATTTCATCCCCTAAAAGTGTTTATCCGCCGATAAAAAAAAAACACGGGTTCCTTAGATTTAAGTCCTCTATAACATATTTAAAATTTAAAAGGTACNTATATATAGGTTGACCCTATCATCATAACTTTAAGAAATTAAAGACCACAACACTATGCTTCGAAAAATGTTAGACAAATGATTTTAAATGACAACGCATCCATTGGAAGAGTTCCGTATAATGTAACATATTTTGTGTAAAACATTTTAATAAAATGAAAATGTAACGAGTCATTTTGGGATGGCAATTCGTTCACTCGCTCCGTATATTCTTTGAGGGATTCAATGAGCGATTCGTCAAGTCGTTGAGCAGAAGAAGGATCCGATCAGCGACAAATTAGGACTCGCCAAAAAGTTGGGCGAACTTTTCGCAGCCCGGAAGACTAGAAGAGAAAGTTCCCGAGCAACCCTTAAGGCTAAGTGTAAACTCGGTGGGACCGCTCGAATAAACAGCTGAATTACTTAGCCCGAGGGAGTCGCCGAGAAATCCCGGGCTGGTTCCGGGACGCGAATCAGTGGTTGGCAGCGCCGCAGCTACGACAATAGTTGGCGGACACAAAGAGACTCATTGTCAATGCACGCCGTGGTAGCTCGCAGTTAGGACCTGGGTAGTTAACCGCTTCGGGCCTCTTGCTCGTTCCCGACAACTGCCCAAAGAAGGAAGAATTTCCCTTCGAGAAGGGAAGGACCCGGTGCAGTTAAGGGTCGCTTGACTCCTGGATTAAGGCGATGGGAAAGTGGCGTCAAACAGGTCTCGTTTATGAAATTTATCTCTGACCTGGATACACCGAATCATATGAAACTTTTCTTCGAACCGGATGCACCGAATCGTATGAAATTTGACAGGGAAAATAGGGAAGCTACAAGGAAGGTCCTAATACCCATGAAACTTGAAATTTTCAAAATTTTCATTATAGATATTTTACAAATTTTGTATAAACAAAGGAAAAATTTCCCTTTGAGAAGACGGACCCGGTGCAATTAAGGGTCGCTTGACTCCTGGATTAAGGCGATGGGAAAGTGGCGTCAAACAGGTCTCGTTTATGAAATTTATCACTGACCTGGATACACCGAATCATATGAAACTTCTTTTCGAACCGGATGCACCGAATCGTATGAAACTTGACAGGGGAAATATGGAAGCTACAAGGAAGGTCCTGATACCCATGAAACTGGACATTTTCAAAAATTTGATTATAGATATTTTACAAATTTTGTATAAACAAAGGAAGAATTTCTTTTCGAGAAGATGGACCCGGTGCAGTTAAGGGTCGTTTGACTCCTGGGTTAAGGCGATGGGAAAGTGGCGTCAAAGAGGTCTCGTTTATGAAATTTATCTCCGAACAGGACGCACCGAATCGTCTGAAACTTGACAGGGGAATATGGAGGCTGCAAGGAAGGTCCTGATACCCATGAAACTGGACATCGTTAAAAATTTGATTATAGATATTTTACAAATTTTGTATAAACAAAGGAAGAATTTCCTTTTGAGAAGACGGACCCGGTGCAGTTAAGGGTCGCTTGACTCCTGGGTTAAAGCAATGGTAAAGTGGCGTCAAAGAAGTCTCGTTTATGAAACTTTTCTCCGAACTGGATGCACCGAATCGTTTGAAACTTGACAGGGGAAATATGGACGCTACAAGGAAGGTCCTGATACCCATGAAACTTGACCCATGAAATATATAAACGTTTCTGACAGTGTACTCCAAAAGGAATCTGTTTTAAATTCTTAGTTTTGTCTTTTGATACTCAAAAGTTCCCATGCCATCCAAATTTCCTTTGAATTTCACCAGCTGGTCTATAAAATTTCCAACAAAACCTTAGAAAATTGGAATGTCGATTATAAATTCAAAAACATTGTCCGCTAATTTAAATCATCATATTAAATTTCTCATTTTAATACTACACTGTACACTTAAACTGCATGAAATATATAAACGTTTTCGACAGTGTACTCCTAAAGGAATTTATTTTAAATCCTTAGTTTTGACTTTTCGTCCCCAAAAGTTTCATGCAATCCAAATTTCGTTGTTTTAAAATGAAAGAAATGTTTGTTTACAATGCAGACGTCGGCACGTCTGTTATTGTTTTTTTTTTATGACATTGTATCTAGCCTTACCTGTGCATCTGCAAGGATGCGTCGCATCAAGGCCAAGGTGGGGTGCGCTGCGACGTCATCTTCGACGGCGTGAACTTCTCCTTCTTTGTTGAGACGATTCAAACTCTTCAGGGCTGCAATTTGAAAATTGGTCAGACACTCAAAAATCACTCTACACAAGAAAAAATCCGCGTCAAAATGTATACAAAGGTTTAACCATTTCTCTTTTAACGAAAAGGATTCAAAAATTAAATTTTTATCAGGTCATTAATGGGAAAAAAAACTAAATTATTTATACTTGCATATCCGGATTGAAGAGAGCAATTTGTTGACTCGAAAAATATTACTTCAATTATTTTACAGAAATGTGACATAATAGAACTCGAAAATTTGCCACATAATAGGTTTTATAGTCACTTTGTTGGAATGGTATGTGAAAGGAAACAGATTTATTACTTAATTAATGACCTGTTTAATTTGAATATTTTTGTATCAAAATGTTAGATATTTCGTAACGCTAATCTCGATAAATAGCGAGGATCAGAAATATCGGTAATTCTATTTTGAAATGAATCAATTTTGCACCTTTTGGATTTACTAATTCACTTTTTGGGTTTCAGGTTGGACGAAAATAACACTTGTTATTTTGACGCAAATTTTTAATCGTGTAATTCCTAGGGATTAAATATTGTTATAACTTAAATATTGTGCAGGTATATAGGGTGCAATTAAAAGTAATCATTAATACTTTTACAAATTACTGTTACATTTTCTAGTTAGCATTGAAATGCAAGTCGAGAAGAAGGGAGGTTAGTACCCTTCACCAGATCTCCTGTGTAATTAATAACTTTTTTCGGCTTAATAGGATGTGAGGGACATTTCTATTTAAAAAATGTCTTCATTACCCATTGGAGCAGCTGTACATTTTTATGGCTTGAAATTTCATGAACTCCAAGGCATACGATTTAAGGCGATGTGAAAGTGACGACAAAGAGGTCTCGTTTATGAAACTTTTCATCGAACTGGGTGTACCGAATCGTTTCAAACATGAAAATATGAACATGAAAGCTATAAGGAAAGTCCTGACACTTGTGAAATTAAAATTTTTTTAAACAATTTGTTTATAGATATTCTCAACAGTTTTAATAAAAACTGAAATTTCATGAGTGTAGGGATATTCCTTATAGTCCTCGTGCTCACATTATAAAGTTTGAAACGACTCGATACACCCAGTTCGGAGGAAAGTTTCATAAACGATTAGCTCTTCAGATGCCACTTTTACATCCCCTTAAGGGGGAATAAGCTTTTCATTACAACCCCCTTAACTAAGAGTGGACGTATATTCAGAAAATTAGGGTAGATTAGCACAAGTGAGGGTAATAAAAAAGCGAGAGATTTCAATTGTAGGTTTAGATTTTGTAAAATAATTTATTAATCAACGGTATCATTATTTGTAATTACTACTCTGTACCCCAGGTGCGATGGGATGTGTATTAAATGTGGATAGATTAGCGCAACCAGGTGAGTAAAGGTGATATAAATGTGTGATACATACTTATCAAAAAGTCAAGATATTTATAAACCCTTTTTGCAAACTGAGTGCACCAAATTGTCTGAAACTTTAACACGTAATTAAGGAGGCTCTAAGGTGAAATTTCATTTTTGAAAAAAAATATCTTTTTTTGATTCTTATCCGAGATAAACACAACATTTTTCTCGATAAATGAAATTTCACGAGCAGTGCGTTTTTCCTTAAAGCCTCCATAATCCCGAGTTAAAGTTTCATATAATTCGGTGAATCCAGTTTGGAGAAAAGTTTTATATATCACATATGTACGTATTTATGTACGTATATATCATACTTTCATATCACCTTAAGAAGCTAGGAATTTCAATAGAAGATTCATACTTTGCAAGATAACCCAGATAGAAATTCGTGACCATCATATGACGAGGAAAATCGATTTACAAACAATTTTCAGACCATTCGCTGCATGAAATGTCTGCAATATGTGTACGCATATTACACAATAAATTTGAATAAAAATTTGCGGTAAATTTGTCATAAATGGTTGTAGCAATTTATTCACCGCATATTCGAGTTATATGCCAGTTATGCCATAACCGACATTTATGAACTGAAAATTTGTGAAAAATTTGACAGGAGCTGTAACATTATTTCATGACGTTAATTTGCGGGCATTGTATTATATGAAATTAGTTAATGCTACAAATGAGAGCTAAATATGACGTCGCTTCATGTTCCCGTTTTGATTACGCCATGACTCAAATGTGAGCTCCTATGCAATTGTTTATCAGCAGTGCGTGAGATAAATTTAGCTGTACATATGTGGACAAACATTGAGACATTGCATGTACTTAACTTTGTTTCATATTTAAGTATTTTTGATGCATCATTGTGTATCGCAGATATGAGTTCCAAATGAGGACTCATAAGCAACACCCTCATGACTCCTTTCATGATCTTTTATGAGACTACCCAAATAGAAATTCATGATCATCATATGACAAGAAAAATCGATTTACAAACAATTTGCGGAGAATTTACTACATGGAATGTCTGCAATATATGTACGCATATTACGCAATAAATTTGAAGACAAATTTGGTATAAATTTGTCATAAATGGTTGTAGCAATATATTCACCGCATACTCGAGTCATATGCCAGTTATGCCATAACCGACATTTATGAACTGAAAATTTATGGAAAATTTAACGTCATCCCATGATATTAATTGGCGGACATTGTATGAAGTTAGTTAGTGCCACACATGTGAACTAAATATGACGTTGCTCCATGTTCCCATGACTCAAATATGAGCTACAGATGCTGCAATTGTTAATCAGCAATGCATCAGATAAATTTAGCTATACATATGCGAACAAACATCCAGACATTGCATGTACTTAACTTTGTTTCATATTTAAGTATTTTTGGTTCGTCGTTGCGTCCTGCAGATATGAGATCTAAATGAGGACTCATAAGCAACACCCTCATGACTCATTTCATGATCCTTTATGAGGGAAATTTAATGCAAATTTTGCGTCACTTTGTCTATCTGGATAATTTGATGGAAACTTTGCATCACTTTGTCTATCTGGGAATCGATTAAGATTGCCATTATCGAGACAGTAAGGCACCAAATTCCGGAAAGGGATGAAAAAACAGGAATTTTGGGGGAATTCTTGGCACCAAGAGTGACCACCATCCCTCTGGGGAATCGGAAAAGCAGGGAAGGGGTTAATCGAATCTGGCTGCAACGGGCTCATAACTTATGCATAACTATCTCGACCGAGATAAATAGTAGCGAGACCTTGCGCTTTTTCGATGGACGCCGTCCATTCGTATGCAAATGAATTCCTCGATGACACTATCGCATCGCACCCACCGAAGTCATCTCGTTTGCATCAAAGCAGTGAAGATAAATGCATGCGATGAAAGAATTTGGGGATTTATGACTTTTTCTGTTTATCGGTATGTATGCAGATGAGACACAGTACGTGGGAATAAAAACCATTTTAAGGCCGTTTAAAATCCAAGCTGCTTTGAAAAGAATAAGCTACTTTCCACGAGAGTCCCGGGAAAATATGTTTTCGCAAGCATACTAATTTTTGATACTAAAAATAAAGGAAATATTTATTTAAAATTCTGTTGTAAGTGCTTGACGGTTTAAAAACCATTTCGAGGAAGTTTCAAGTCCACGCTGCTACGGAAGAAATAAGCCAGATTCCGCAAAAGCCCCGGAAAAATGAGTTTTCGCAAGGATACTATTTTTATTTCTAACAATAAAGGAATTGCTTATTGATATTCAGTTGTACGTGCTTTACACATTGAAAAACACTTTAGGAGCGATTCAAGTACACGCTACTTTGGAAGCAATAAGTCAGGTTTCTCAAAAGCTCTGGAAAAATGAGTTTTCCTAAGCATACTATTTATATTTCTAAAAATAAAGGAATTGCTTACTGAAATTTAGTTGTACCTGCTTTACACATTGAAAAACATTTTAGGAGCGATTCAAGTACACGCTGTTTTGGAAGGAATAAGCCAGGTTCCGCAAATGCCCGGAAAAATGAGTTTTCCTAAGCATACTATTTTTATTTATAAAAATTAAGGAATTGCTTATTGAAATTCAGTTGTAAGTGCTTTGCGGTTTAAACACCATTTTAGGGGCGATTCAAGTCCACGCTACTTTAGAAGAAAAAAGCCAGATTCCGCAAAAGCCCCAGGAGAATATGTTTTTGCAAGCATACTATTTATATTTCTAAAAATAAAGGAATTGCTTATTAAAATTCAGTTGTATGAGCTTGATGCTTTGAACGCCACTTTAAGGGCAATTCAAGTCCGCACTACTTCGGTAGGGATAAGCCAGATTTCGCAAAAGCCCCAGAAAAATGAGTTTTCGCAAGCATGCTATTTATATTCCTAAAAATAAAGGAATTGCTTATTGGAATTCAGTTGTAAATGCTTTGCGGTTTAAACACCATTTTAGGGGCGATTCAAGTACACGCTACTTTGGAAGGAATAAGCCAAGTTTCGCAAAAGCCCTGGAAAAATGAGTTTTCGCAAGCATACTATTTATATTCCTAAAAATAAAGGAATTGCTTATTGAAATTCAGTTGTAAGTGCTTTACACTTTAAAATCCATTTTAGGGGCGATTCAAGTCCACGTTGCTTTCAGAGGAATAGGTCAGGTTCCGGGAGAGCCCCAGGATAATAATCTTTCGCAAGCACCCCTGAGAATCGATTTCCAAAACCCAATCCCGAAAGCGCCCCCAACCGTGCGACTCCTCATCTCGGGACTCACCTTCTTCGAAGGGCTGCGCCCTCTTCGCAAAGGCCCTCGAGAAGACCCCCTGCGGCTTGCCGGTGGCCACGCCGTTTTCAACGGCAGTGCTCATCTCGCGAATCCGTGGGGGTGAAAATTCGGTGAGGGGATAGTCAAGGAGGAATTTTAAATGTTCACAGTAGTCACTTTTTCTGGCCTTGGGTAATCACTCGCAGGGAACACACCCGAAAATGCCGGGACGTTGCTTTGGCCTGGGGACCTTGGCTCGACTCGAGTTGGTGTAGCTCTTTTTTTACAAAATAAAAAATATTTTTTACACATAGGAAGATCGGGTCTAGTTGTGACAGGGGTAAGTAGGGACATTTAGATCTCTAAGCGACCCGTACACTGATAAAGAATGGTACCAATGATATTCTATGTAACAGAAGCGTGAGTTACCAGTCTTTTGCGCAGGCGCGGAGGACGAATATGGCCCTTTTTCGTCCTAGGATATTTTGAGGCTCTATTTTGTCCTATCTCCACTCCCTCTCGTTTGTTTACATCCTCCGTCGAAGAAAGACCTTTTTTAGGGACCGATGACAGTCGCGAAAAGACGTGAAAACCATGCTTGTGTTGCACAAAATCAATTGAACCAAAGAAATATTTTGTTAATTCCAAGAATAATTTATTCATTATTTGACTCGAATAAACTCAAATAAATTGCCTTCATTGCGAAGGAACGTTGCATCCGAATAATTCGAGTTTATTTTACTCGAGTAATTAGTCTTTGAATTGACGGAATATTTCATTGGTACTATTTAGAGAAATATTTCTATGGTTCAATTAATTGTTTTTCTCAGGGTAATTTGCAGCGTTGTGCGGATTACCGTGGTTCATAAATAAATTCAAATAAATTGAATAAACTCAAATAAATTGTCTTAATTCCGAAGGAACGTTGCATTCGAATAATTCGAGTTTATTTTACTCAAGTAATTATTCTTTGAATTAACGGAATATTTCATTGGTACTATTTACAGAAATATTTCTACAGTTAAATTAATTGTTTTTCTCAGGGTAATTTGCAACATTATGCGGATTACCGTGGCTCTTCGATCCTTTATCTCAAAGTAATCTATGAGTTTAGAGTGGACGGGTCGCGTGGGTTTTTTTTTTAGTTACAGTGCTTTTTTGTACCGTCAATGTTGAAAAGTAACATAACTCTGAAACGATTTCGCTAACACGGAAACCAAGGTACGTTAACTTTCATAGCATGATTAGAAAATGCATTTTAGCTCAAAATTGATGATGTTTCAATTATTTCAACCTAACCTACACTAAGGGGTTACGGTACTCTTGAAATTATTTTAAAAAATTGGTTTTGGAACGTTTGTAAATTTTAATGCTATCCGTCTCTCGTGAACCTTACTCTAGCCCAAGAACCTCGACTGATCCCAATGATCCCTTTTTGATATAGATTAGGAGCAATGATACATTTTTCGCGGAGAGCCCTTCATAATTACTTTTCCAAGAAAGTACAAGACGACTTAAAAAAAGAGCGGAATGGTGGATAAAAACGTGATAGTCAACGGAGAACTCGAACTTCTTTTGTGGTTATCACTTTCCTTGGTCCCTGATGATGACTTACAGGAGAAAATCTGAAAAACTGAAGGACACCTCGGAATGAAAACGCGACTAGTGGGTAGTGAAGGAAAAAAGGCGAAATTTGTTGCTGGCGATGGCTTACAGGAAACGGCTTGAAAAATCGTAAGACTTTCCAAGTACCTCGTACCAAGCACCTCTTTTGATAGAAATTAGAAACAATGAGACATTCTTCGCAGAAAGTCCTGGTTACCTTTGTAGGAGGCACCTAGACGAGCGGTGAAAAGGTGTAAGACTTTGCTCCCCCTTAAGCCGACGTTAAGTCTTCGCACCCCAGCGAGCCTGACTTCGCGGTGGCGAATTACAAAGTGCCTCTTAAGTGCAAAAAGCGACCTTTGGTCGAAAGGGAGCCTTGTGGTTTCTACCTAGGTGCTTCCGCGTAATGGCCTTCTACATTAATGTGCGCATTATCCTCGATATCGACTACTTGTCGGACCGGCAGCCCGCGAAACCGACGTAACACCTGCGCAACGTCGAACCGCCGCACCACTTTACGTTTCACTGCGGATTCGCTGCACCCTCCACGCCCTCCTATTCCTTCGTGGAATATTTTATTTCCGATTTCATGGCTGCGCGGTATCGCGAATATACCTCAAATTATTGCACGGAAGAGTACCGATAATAACTACAATTGCGATAAATCGACATCCGTTTGGGGTGATGAACGGATCAGCTTTGGCGCGTCGTATTAAGAATTATTGAAAAATGAAAAGGTTCTTTCCTATTTTTGGATTAATTCAAACCTTATTCTCAAATAATTGCGTGGAAAAGTACTGATAATAACTACAATTGTGATATTTCGACATTTGTTTGGAGTGATGAACGGATAAGCTTTGGCGCGCCGTATTAAGACTTATTGCAAAATGATAAAGATTTTTCCTACTTGTGGATTAATTCAAGCTTCATTCTCAAATTATTGCGTGAAAAAGTACTGATAATAACTACAATTGCGCCAATTCGACATCTGTTTGGAGTGATGAACGGATCAATTTTGGCGCTCCGTATTAAGAATTATTGCAAAATGAAAAAGATTGTTCCTACTTTTGGATTAATTCAAGCTTCATTCTGAAATAATTGCGTGGAAAAGTACTGATAATAACTACAATTGCGATAATTCGACATCCGTTTGGAGTGATGAACGGATCAGCGTTGGCGCGGTATTAAGAATTATTGCAAAATAATAAAGGTTATTCTTACTTTTCGATTAATTCAAGTTTCATTGCGTTATTAACTGCACCCTCCACGCCCTCCAATTCCTTCGTGGAATATTTTATCTCCAATTTCATGGCTGCGCGGAATCGCGAATATACCTCAAATTATTATGCGAAAGAGTACTGATAATAACTATAATTGCGATAATTTGACATCTGCAAGGAGTGATGAACGGATAAGCTTTGGCGTTCCGTATTAAGAAGTATTGCACAATGGTAAAGATTTTTCCTACTTTCGGATTAATTCGAGTTTTATTCTTAAATTATTGCGTGGAAAAGTACTAATAATAACTACAATTGTGATAATTCGACATCCGTTTGGAGTAATGAACGGATCAGCTTCGGCGCGCTGTATTAAGAATTATTGCAAAATGAAAAAGATGTTTCCTACTTCTAGATTAATTCAAGCTTCATTCTCAAATTACTGCGTGGATAAGTACTGATAATAACTACAATTGCGATAAATCAACATCCGTTTGGCAGCTTCGGCGCGCCATATTAAGCATTATTGCAAAATGAAAAAGATTTTTCCTACTTCTAGATTAATTTAAGTTTCATTCTCGAATTACTGCGTGGATAAGTACTGATAATAACTACAATTGCGATAAATCAACATCCGTTTGGAGTGATGAACGAACGTGTCAGCTTCGGCGCGCCATATTAAGAATTATTGTAAAAAGATAAAGATTTTTCCTACTTCTAGATTAATTTAAGTTTCATTCTCAAATTATTACGTGTAAAAGTAAAATGCCCTTTGCACGAAAAGATCGGGGAAACGCTCATCGGGTGGCACGAATGGGGTAAATTGGGGCTGCCACGTGGCGCGCTCGTTGCAGAAACGGAAGGCGGCCAACTAATACTCCAGAAACTACTTGCGCCGAGGTATTACATCGAAGCTTACCACATACAGTCAAAGTCTGTACATCCACAGCATATACGGCCAGGGCGTAACGAGTTTTCCCATACAAAGACGGATCGCGAGCTCCGACTTCGCTGGATATACGTATATCTGTACTTAGCATAATTCGCCATCTCCGAGGCTCTAACTAGTTTCCGGAAAAACCAACACCTAGGTTGTCGGAAGAGTTCTCGAGACTCTTTGCGACCTCGTTTGGATCTCTTCCTGGTGCTCACCCCTGTCAGGTTGGACGTCTGTCTTAACGTGCGACAAAAATAACGAAATCATTGCTTCTGAGTATCTTATCGAAAAATTTATCTCGTCCCTCTCCGTCATGGAGGATCGTTATATATTATGGGTACCTTGACTATTTTATCGATGATGAATTAATGTATGATGAATTAATGTATTTGGCGAGATGCTCAACCGAGATCGGTGGGTTACGAGCTCGGGTTCTGTCTGGAATATAATTTTGGAATTTATTACGGGCCCCTAGGTCTTTAAAGTTTGCTGATGGTGAACCAGAAACTTGAGAAGAAATTTGCATTTAACTCGAACCTAGAAATGTATTTGGCTTAAAACTCTGTCGAGTTTCGATCGCAACGCTTCAAACTGACGGCTATGTATCTACACTTACGTTAGCATAAAACTAAAAAGCATCTTCGGGGTAAAAAAAAAAAGAAATATGAACGTGTTTGAGACGCTACCGCGTATCTTGACCCCACAACTTTAAGACTCTAATTAGTTTTCGTTAAAAAGTCCTCGTCTTTTCGCTACCTCTTTCAAGCCATTTTAGATATGCATCCTCGTAGGGTTTGACGACTGTCTTCATGCAGGGAGAAAATAAAGAAACGATTGGTTTTGGGAATTTTATCGATCTTGCTCTACTTCATAGTAGAGGATTGGGACATACCCTCTGGGTAACTATAATCTTGGGTAACTTGACGCGTGCAGCTTTTTGGATCTGGCCATTTTTGGATATGCATCCCCGCAAGGTTTGACGACTGTCTTCATGCAGGGAGAAAGTAAAGAAACGTTTGGCTTTGGGGATTTTATCGAACTTGCAAAACTTCATTGTAGAGTATTGGGACATATCCCCTGGGTAACTATAATCTAGGGTAACTTGACGTGTGCAGCTGTTTGGATATGGCCATTTTTGGATATGCATCCCCGCAAGATTTGACGGCTGTCTTAATGCAGGGAGAAAGTAAAGAAATGTTTGGCTTTGGGGATTTTATCGAACTTGCAAAACTTCATTGTAGAGTACTGGGACATATCCCCTGGGTAACTATAATCTAGGGTAACTTGACGTGCGCAGCTGTTTGGATATGGCCGTTTTTGGATATGCATCCTCGGAAGAATTGACGGCTGTTTTAATGCAGGGAAAAAGTAAAGAAACTATTGGCTTTGCGCATTTTATCGAACTTGCCCTACTTCATTGTAGAGGATTGGGACATACCCCCTGGGAAACTATAATCTTGGGTAACTTGACATGTGCGGCTTATCGACAATGAACTGGAACTTCGCGATGAAACTGCTGCCACATCTCAAATCTCAAAATATATTTGCCGAGAAACACTGTCAAGTCTTTTACGGATAAGTACCAAAATTGCAAGGACGACCTGGTATCCGAAAGCACTGCACATCAATAAGTACTTACTATAACTTACCATCGTTGGAATTTTAGCTAATGTTTGAATTGTTATTTATTTCTTAAGTTATTTTACATATTTATTAGTCTTGGTTTCTTTTGATTTGATTTCTGATTCGTACGCTTTTAAGTTCTCTAGGCTATTAATATATTTATTTATGTTTTCGTAATACAGAGACCGTTTTATACTTGTTCGTTTCTTTTTTTGGGTCCTCGTTTCTTCAATCTCTCCCCATTTAACTTCCAACCGCTACAAGTTCGAGCTCGGATTCTGTGCAGTATATATTCCGTACTCAGCATAATTCACCATCCCGGAGGCTGTAACTGGCTTTTACAAACACCGGTTTAATCCCGGAAGAATCTTCGCGACTTCGCGACCTCTTTCGGACCTCTTCGGGATGTTCACCCCAGCCGATTGCCTCAACGTAAAAATAAAAGAAAGAGACGATTGCCTCTGGAGACCTCATCGACCATCTATCTTGCCCATCTCCGCCTTCGAGGAATGAGATATATCGCGAACTCCTTGATGTCTGCGATTTCTCGATATCTGATATCAGAATCCCCGAAGAGGTTAGTCCAGTTGCGGAAATCGGAATAGAGATGCGTTATTTTGCCAGATGTATAAGCTTAAATCCGCTGTTTGCTCATAGATTACGTTAGTGAGCATAATAAGTTACCATGGCCACGCCATACTTTTGTTTTGTACGAGTTTGACATCTGTCAACAATAATCAGTGCACATCATCAGCAATTTCATACAACACATACATTTTTCCTTTGGTAATCGTGTCTACTTTTTGCCAGAAAAGGAGCATATGTGGGAAGCTCTGCTTTTCTGCTTCAATTTGAAGAAATTGGCTGCCGAATCGCATGGAATACTTGTGGAGGCCTATGGCGACAGTGCTTTATCGAAAACAACGTGCAGAGATTGGTTTGGTTGGTTCGAAGACGGCAATTTTGACCTGAGCGACAAGAAGCGTGAAAATCGGCCCAGGAAGTTTGAGGGCCATCAATTGCACGAGGACGATACCCAATCGCGAAAAATGCTTGCCAAGCAATTGGATGTTATTCAACCAGCCATTTCCATGCGCCTACGTGCCATGGGAAAGGTTCAAAAGATCGGAAAATGGGTGCCGCATGAATTGACCGATAGGCAGATAGAGCGACGCCAAAGCACATGCGAAATCTTGCTCGCCAGACAAAGAAGAAAGTCGTTCCTGCATCGAATTGTGACTAGCGATGAAAAGTGGATATTTTTCGAGAATCCTAAACGCAAGAAATCGTGGGTTGATCCCGGCCAACCATCAAAATCGTCCGCAAGACCAAATCGCTTCGGACGGAAGACGATGCTGTGCGTTTGGTGGGATCAGCAGGGTATCGTCTACTATGAGCTGTTGAAACCTGGTGAAACTGTCAATGCCCATCGCAAACCACCAACAACTGATCAAATTGCCCCGTACTCTGCGTGAAAAAAGGCCGGATTATCAGCAAAGACATGACAAGCTGATTTTCCTCCACGACAACGAACCATCGCACGCGTCAAAAATGGTCCGAAACTTCTTGGAGGCACTCAACAGGGAGGTGCTACCCCATGCCGCTTATTCCCCAGACCTGGCCCCATCCGACCACCACCTGTTTTCGTCGATGGGCCACGCGTTTGCTAAGCAACACTTCGATTCTTACGCAGACGTCCGACAATGGCTTGATGAGTGGTTTGCCTTAAAAGAGAAGGAATTTTTTTGGCGTGGAATCCACAAATTGGCCGAGAGATGGGACAAATGTGTAGCTAGCGAGGGCCAGTACTTTGAATAAATTATTTTTTCGCTTTCTATGAAAAAAAACATGTGTTTTTCTGACTAAAAAACAGCGGATTTAAGCTTATACACCTGGGAGGTAGACGTTTCTCCGTGGCATAGTTTGCACCGAAAGAGAGAAAAATCTTTAAAAATAATACAGTGCAACGATCCGTCCCGATTTCCCCTTTAGAGGGACCAGAATTCCCAGAGGAAAAACGAATGAAGAGAAACCTGCGAATCGCATACGTCATTGAAACCGAGATAGGTTTTCCGTGGAAATCGATCGATGCCTCTAATGGAAATTCTTTGGAGCTTTTATCGTTAGAGATATCGGTCAGTTAGACACTGATTAATTTATATCCAGACAGTGTTTCCACCGGTGGGATTGATTTCATCTCCGCATTGGATGGGCATCACATCCTGCGACGTCCATCCAACAATGTTTCATTATTGGAGGAGACGACGTCCATACATTCAAGTTTTCATAGACTATATCAAACAAATGATTTATTAACCTTCGATATAAAATTATTAAAGGCCTTATTGTGAGAAACGAAAGTGTGAAGATAATTGCGAAACAATGTATAACACTGTAGTAATCGAGAAACTCGCATTTGGGAGCAATGAAGGTAAAAAAACAGCAGAAGAGTACATATACAACAAAACAGTACAAGCTTCTGTGCCAAGACGAAGGTATTACGAGGTCTTGGAGAGAAAATTTCATTGGCACTGAACGCACAGATAGCGCAAAATTGCATTCTATAATCAATTAGAGTGTTACAAATCATGAATCCATAGGATTTTTTCATTTCACTTCGATTTTGTTTTATAATCTTTGTGCGGAAACGATATATGAAGTGTGTCATTTCACACAATACTCGATTTAATTGATTGTTACAGGGTGGGTATGTAAAATACCGTAGGTAATTTACATAGTTTTTTACAGTAAATTACTAGGTATTTTATTTAACAAATTTCATACAGGATGTAAATTACATGAATACGAGGCTTTGTTTCTGTAGTTCCTATCCCTGATACGCTTAAAATTCAAAATTGTCCATGAAATGCATGGAAAACCAGAACGTCGAAGTCTAAATCTGTTTAATAGTCTGCTCTTACTTGTCATTATTCTGTATTTCTTTTTTTGACTAAAGTATTTATTCACAAGTGATGTATACATTGACCACTTTGAAAAAGTGAAGTTACATACTTCCCTTAAGTATTTTACGTAAAAAATCCCTAATGACGCGTCACCGCACAATCCTGCTCAGCTCTGAATGTGAATACCAAAATCAGGAAAATTGGCATTCAGAAGAATCTTTTTTTTTCGCGACTTCGATTAAAGCTCTCAACGGCTATCACTTTACCTTAAGCCCCGATCACCCAAAGACTACGGATGTTCCCTAAAAATGACAAATGGAACAATAAAACACAACGATCTACCCACATCGCCCCAACAAACTCTTATTTCGGAGGTGGAAAAGATGGAAGGAAAGCCTTCCATCGATATTCCAAGTTCCCGAGGTCATAGACATCGATCAATCGGAGATATCGATTAACTTATAACCCGAAAGGGTTCCCACCAGTGCTGCCGATCCCATCTCCGCATCGGAGGCGCATCGCACCGTGCGACGTCCGTCCGGGAGAATTTCCTCGGTGGAGGAGATGCGGTCCATCGGACATCCAGGCTCACCAGGGCCGTGTCAAGCAGATGCAGCTGCCCTGTACAGTGCCGGCCGGATTAGCGGATTAGTGGATTAGAGTCAGGTCTGGGATGGACTCGATTAAACGCTCCTCGGGGACGTCGAGGATCAGCGCCGGCCATTGCCGTTGCCGTCATTGCGGGATATCGGCGACGGTCGAGCTGGATAAGACCCTCCCGGAGGCGCGTAAATTCGCACGGGCAAATCTCGCTGACAAAAAGACCTCCTATCGTGACTTACGGCCAATTCCGGTCATCCCCGGAAAACTGGTCATGAGGCTGGGCGACCATCGAGGGTGGGAACGCTTTCGACTCGAGATTGGAAACCTTCTCCATAAAATCGGTACTGGATGACGAATCAATCGTCGAGATCATGGAGCTTTTAGAGATGGAGAGGATGTTGTTGTGTCATGCGTATACGTTGAAATGCCCAGCAAAGTTTAAACAGAGAGATATTCTCCAAAATCGGTACTGGATGAAGAATCAATCGTTGAGACCATGGAGCTTTTAGAGATGGAGAAGATGTTGTTGGGTCATGCGTATACGTTGAATGCCCAGGAAAGGTTAAACAGAGAGATATTCTCCAAAATCGGTACTGGATGAAGAATCAATCGTCGAGCCCATGGAGTTTGGAGAGATGGAGAAGATGTTGTTGTGTCATGCGTATACGTTGAAATGCCCAGCAAAGTTTAAACAGAGAGATATTCTCCAAAATCGGTACTGGATGAAGAATCAATCGTTGAGACCATGGAGCTTTTAGAGATGGAGAGGATGTTGTTGTGTAATGCGTATACGTTGAAATGCCCAGCAACGGTTAGACAGAAAGGGATTTTCCAGAATCGGTACTGGATGAAGAAATAATCGTCGGCATAAACGACATATGGAGTATGCCATTTAGTACAACACCCAATATAATTCGACACGGCTGTCAATATAAATACGAACGTCGGCGACGTAGGTATTTAGAAGATTCTTCTTTACCAACGTTGATCGAATTTCTCGACATGTTTCATTTCACCTTAACAACGAAAGTCACGTTTCACCCAAACGTGGTCCCAGATCAACCCAGCTTAGGGTTCCTGATCTCCCTGATCATACCCATGTCCACGTAGGTCTTGCATCTAGAGAATTTTGAGTCTTCGCCTGGACCAGCTGAGGGCAGTCCAGGTCCGAGCAGGGCTCGTTTGTATGCATTTTCAGCAGGGACGTCGACGAAATGGAGTTAACAAGGCGGCTTGCCGAGCAAACACGGGACAGGGGGTCGAAAAGGCTTAAGGGCCAAATTCGCCCCCTCCCGGAAACCAGAAAAGAGGGAGCTGGCCCTCCGTGTCCGTGCAGAGGGGCGCGTGCACCCTCGGAAATTATTCACGAAGCGGCAGCCACACCGCAGCCACCTAATGAACGGTCGCCTAGGCCCTGTATCTTGTAATTTGGGGGGCCGTGTAATTTCCTCGGGACTCTCACGGACTCCCAGGGACTCCCTGTGACCGCCGCCGTTAGCGTTAAGTTAGCGTTAAGTGCTCCCAAAACCCGGAGGTCCAGCGGATGCGGAGCTGCTTTAACGCGGCCATCGGGCTTTATCGGCGATCCTGCAGGGATGTTCCATCGAACGATGTTGGGTCCGCGCATCCCACGAGGAAAACTGACCAGGAAATCCGAGATATTATCCAGGCCTTAGCCAGGGCTCCCACTTTAGGAGTGTCCAGCTATAGCCAAAGTAAGCCTTGATTAGGACTTGGTCGCGCATTCAAGATCATTTCTCCTGATCGATTCCACGCTAGGACCTAATTAGAATTTAATTTGGCATCAGCATCGATTAATAGCTGATAGGATTCTTCGTGATTTCAACAAATTTCTTTACGTTTCTGATCTACGGGGTAGAAATGAATCTCGCTCCCCGTATCTAGACTGTTCGGCGATCGTCATGGTACACAGATGGTCCATGAAAAGAGGCCCTTTATCCTATTTTCATCTGCCGAAATAGGCGAGACAACTGTTTGGAAATCGTTACAAATCCATGTATAGATGCTGACTACGAAATCGCAAATACTACCTAGGCGCTGGTTAGGATTTGGTACTCAATTCAAGATAATTGTTTTTCTTTAACGCCAATCTAGAACCTGGCTAGGATTAAATTTAACATACAAAGCACTTTTGTCGAGGCGTTGGTGCTGGGCTAGGCCCTACTTTACAATGAATTATGCGTCAACGTTACTTTTCCCGATTCTATATTTATTGAGCCAACTTCAGATATCCTAGGTTGGTCCTATATATAAAAATGTGACGTACCAATGTGTGGACCTTACGTTCGTAGGTTGGCATTCTTGCCAGGTCCTAGCTAGCTTCCTTCTAGATTTTCTACATGGGTTGGACCAGGGTCGGATGAGCTTTGGATGGACTTTGGACGAGGGCTTGAAATGAATTCCGATTCTCGAGGTCTGCGTATTTGGCTTGCAGGAATTCCGCCGATTTGAGGAAGGGATGTGAAGATGCAAGGCGGTTAGATGGGGTGGAACCGGGGGCGGGTTTCATTTACATTTTAATGCGAACCTCGGATAAGAGTTTTCGGATTGGATTACATGGGTGGTTTCGTGTGTGAGGTGATTCGATCGAGGAGGAGGCTGATGGGGTTCCATGGTGGCTCTCTTAGTAGTTGAAATGAACTTTTGATATTTCGATGGTATTGGACGTTAATGAAAAGATACGTCTTGAATTTAACACTAGAACTACCAAGACGGGTAAAAATGCTATGTTTCTCGCCATGTTTCTCTTCACCTTAAGGGATTGATAGACGAGTACAGTCCGCGAGTGAGTGATACACCTTACTTACAGGAAGTGATTACCAGGACCAGGTGTAAATCCAGATACCAGCAACGTCCCTGGGTCGGTTTTCGACTCTGGCATGAATATTTATACAGGCTACACAGTCGAACGGCCTGCCTCCCTCTCGTTCTCTCCTGGGACTTGGAAAAGAAAAGAAGTAACAACCCTGGTCCTCGTAATGCACAATGTACAGAACTGCCCCCTCCCGCGCAACGTGGAAGCCCCGAATTGCTTCTTAATTGCAACCCCGAGCAACTTCGAGAGCTATGCAAATTCTCGCTGCCCTCCCCGGGGCTAATCCTCAGCCCTCTGAGAGACCGATAATTCTCCCCCGTGTTACACCCTGAGAGAAGAACGGGACGTTACTAAGACGCAATGCCGAATCCTCGAAGCCGATGTCCGCGGGGGATCATCTTCGGGATTTACACGGGGATGAGTGCACGCGGATGCAAATTGAGGATCTGATTCAAAGCCCTTTAAGGACCAATAATTGTTCTCTGAGTTGTACACTGAGAGAAGAACGAGATATCGCATAGACACGATATCGAATCCTCGGAACTGATAATGACGACGGATTATCTTCGGGATTAACATGGGGGTGGGGGCACGTGGATCAATCATTACGTGGATACAAATTCGGGAGCTACTCCCGAGCCCCTTAAGGTTCAATAATTGTCCCTGAATTTCAAACTGACAGCAGAACGATCCGTCGCCAAGACGCGATGTCGAATCCTCGGAGCTGATAATGGCGAGGGATCATAGTCGGGATTTACACGGGGATGGGTGCATGTAGACCTATCTGAACGTGGATGCAGATTGAGGAGCTAATCCAGAGTCCTTTAAGGGCCCAATAATTATCCCTGGTGTTACACTCTAAGAGAAGAACAAGGCGTTGCCAAAACATGATGCTGCATCCCTGGAGCTGATATCCGTAGGGGATCATCAGGATTTACACAGGGGAGGATACACGTGGTCTCATTTGTACATGGATGCAAATTCAGGATCTAATCCCGAGCCCTTTAAGGATCAATCATTGTCTCCTGAATTGCATACCGAGAGTAGAACGAGACGTCGCCAAGACGCGATGCCGAATCTTCGGAGCTGATAATGGCGGGGGATCATGGTCGGGATTTACACGGGGATGGGTGCATGTAGACCTATCTGAACGTGGATGCAGATTGAG
Source organism: Orussus abietinus (assembly GCF_000612105.2). NCBI lineage: Eukaryota > Metazoa > Arthropoda > Insecta > Hymenoptera > Orussidae > Orussus > Orussus abietinus. The sequence goes on from NW_019394328.1 coordinate 148,155, forward strand.
GAGCTAATCCAGAGTCCTTTAAGGGCCCAATAATTGTTCCTGATGTTACACTCTAAGAGAAGAATGAGGCCTTGCCCGAACATGATGCTGCATCCTTGGAGCTGAGATCCGTAGGGGATCATCAGGATTTACACGGGAAAGGGTTCACGTGGTTTCATCTGTACATGGATGCAAATTGAGGAGCTAATCCCAAGCTCTTTAAGGATCGATCATTGTCTCCTGAATTGCATACCGTGAGCAGAACGAGACGTCGCCAAGACGCGATGCCGAATCCTCGGCGCTGATAATGGCGGGGATCATAGTCGGGATTTACACGAGGGTGGGTACATGTAGACCCATCTGCACGTGGATGCAGATCGAGGAGCCGGAGTCCCTTGGGAAGGGCTGATGTGATTGCGGGAAGTGAAGCAGGTGACGCGATTGTACGCCGTGCACTTTGTTCACTGGTTGAAGTGACGAAGGTGCGAGAATCTTGTTTTACCTTGTGGATGTGTACGATGGGTTGGTAATGGGATAGTCTATAGCTTAGGGGAAGTTCATTATTATTTGCCAAGGGCGAAGATTTTCTCCGTTCCTAATGATCACGGGGGATGATCTTGACAATTTGTGCAAGTAGCTCTTGGTCGCTAGGAAAGGCGTTGATGGCTTTTAGGTAATAGTGTGAAGTGATTACAGGAAATTAACCATGCAGCATAACGAGGCGCCTCGCAATATATAGTTAGTGTAGAGGTACATGAATATACTTCCAGGCCCCATGCCTATGTATTAGGGTGTCCCATAAGTTTCTTCCCTTTTTTGATACGAAATGAATACACAGTGCGGAAGGAACTATGGGACACTCTAATATTTAGTCAAAACAGGACGTTTCACCGTCGCCGTTTATAGAATAAATTATATTATAGAATAATATGATAATTTGTATAATAACATATTTTTATTATCTAGGTTAAGTTAAAATAAGTTATGTCAAGTGCAAACACTATATTTCATCGGAGTATTGGATCATAGTGAATAACAGAACAGTAGCGTCGAATCGTTCCCGATCGACAGTCGATTCCAACAGTAACATTATAATCTTTTCAGCGGAATAGAAGCTCGCCGTAATCAAAGTCATCATGAAAACATTCTTCCAACCTCTCAGTGCTAATGGCCACGAAGGATGATCAATTCATACGAGGGATGAAGATACGTGAACTCAGATACTGGTGGACACGGACAAAAAGGATAAAGCGCCTAGTAGGTATATTAGTTAATGCAGCGAGGCACAGAATGAAGGAGACAAAATCTGCTAAGTAAAGGATTCAAGTGGTGTAACAAAGAAATAGCGTTTGGTTGACGAAAATTCAAAGGCACATGGATCTCCCCATAAGGTACGTGTCTGTACATTTCACGTAACGAAGACGTGTCTTCGGCACAAGGAAAGCTCTGTCGTCCGAATCGTCACGATTATGGTTTCCAAAAATCCTAGGATATGGGATGATCTTTGCAATTAGCACAGGGGATGAGAGCACGTAGACTGATTCGATCACGGGAGAGAGTAGAGGGACCGAACTCCATTAGGTAAAGGGTTGGAGTGATTACAGGAAATGGACCACGTGGCGTGTTACAACCGCGCACAGCATTTCGTCAACATACGACCACAGATATGTACACTAGCGGACATCGCACCATATCCGCAGGGAGGACTTCATGTCCGGCAGAATTGGGTAGATCGCCGACAATGTGTTCGATATAACAATAGATTATTGCTATTTGAGATGTTATGCCGATATCTAGAATCCGTTGCGTTTATGTCTTCGAGGAATAATTATCGTGTCTTTTGAAGGAACGGAGACACATGGACGGATCTTCTCGTCGATGTAAATTAGGGGACTGAAATCCATGAGGTAACAGGTTGGCGTGGTTACAGGAAATGGACCACGTGGCGTGTTGCGGCACCACGCAGAGTTTCGTTGACATAGAGCCACAGGTATGTACCCTGGCAGACATTGCACCGTGTCCGCCAGAATTGGGTACAACGGCGACAATGTGTTCGATATAACAACAGATTAAGAAACTCGGTAGAGTTTCGCACCAAATATATATATAGAGGCGCGAAACTCAGACCTAGTCATTATTTCTGTTTGAGATGTTAGGTCGATATCCAGAATCCATTGCGTTTATGTCTTCGAGGAATAATCATCGCGTCTTTTAGAAGGAACGGAGCCATATGGACGGATCTTCTCGTCGATGTAAATTAGGAGACTGAAATCCAAGAGGTAACTGGTTGGGGTGCTTACAGGAAATGGACCACGTGGCGTGTTACGGCTCCACGCAGAATTTCGTTGACATAGAGCCACAGGTATGTACCCTGGCAGACATCAGACCATGTTCGCAGAGAAGGATTTATGTCCACCAGAAATGGATACAACGGCGACAATGTGTTCGATATAAAAATAGATTATTACTGTTTGGGATGCCACGCCGATATCCAGAATCCGTTTATATCTTCGAGAAACGATCATCGCGTCTTTTGGAAGAGACGGAGACACATGGACGGATCTTGTCGATGTAAATTAGGGGACTGAAATCCACGAGGTAACTGGTTGGAGTGGTTACAGGAAATGGGCCACGTGGCGTGTTGCGGCACCACGCAGAGTTTCGTCGACATGGAGCTACAGGTATGTACACTGGTAGCCATGAATGCCGAACCATCGTGTACTAGTAATGTCATATCCACAGGGAAGACATTCACGTCCACCGGTACTGGCTACAGCCACGATACAATGTGTCCGACACAACGACAGGTTATTCCTGTTTGAGATGTTACGATGATCCCCAAAAACCCTCAACGCCGATGACCACGAAGGATGAGGCCACGTGGACCGATCTATTTGCAAGCGGGAGTAAGGGGCTGAGATCCATCAGCAAAAGGGTTCAAGCAATTACAGGGAATAAACTAAGCGGCGCAATGAAATAGACAGTATTTACTCGACATAGAGCCACAAGTATTTGGCTCCGTTTGCAGATTACAAGCCTGGATCTGATATGTACCCTGGATCAACGCAACAAAAGCGCGTTGTTATCGGAACCGTCACGAAGACGTTCACCAAAATCCTGAAAGCGGGGATGATCTTCGCAAGCGACACCGGGGATGAGAGCACGTGGACCAATCCGTTCGTAGATACGCGTAGAGGGGCTGAAATCCGTTAGGTAAAGGGTTCAAGTGATTACAGGAAATGAACCACGTGGCGCGATAAAGCGACACACGGTATTTACTCGGCGAAGGGCCGGAGGTGCAACCATGCACCTCCCACGTAACCATCTACCTGCACATTAGGGCGTCGTGTGGGTGCACTTGCCTTCGGGCACCTAGTGTGTGTCAAGCGGGTGTTGTTCGTGTCGTCCGTGCTCTCTGTGGATGTGTCGAACAGCCACGAGGGACTCACGGACACACCTGGACGCGAATACACACGCTGCTTGTAGAGGCCAGTTATTGGGCGGGCAAGAATAGAGTGCATTGCTCTCGAATGCAACATCCATCCGCCGCACAGGGATTCTCATTGGGATGAGCAGAGAGCGAATGAGAGAGAGGAAGAGGGAAAGAGATGTGGAGTCGCTCATCAAGTTCGATCCGCCTGAGCGGTTGTTAAAGGAGAAAAGGTGGGGGTGCCAGCTACACGCACCTTCTTAAAGGAGCATATGCACCTAGGTTCAAGAAATAAATTTCCTGATTTTTAATTCTTTTTTAAAGCCTATAGAACGTCATGAGACTTTGAAGTCACGTACCCGAACATCTATGTTTTTTTTAAGTCTTATTTAATTTTTCTGGCAAAACTTAATCCAACATATTACTGTATCAGTCCTTTGCAACTAAGGAGTTTTGTCAATTGTAACAGCGAGGGGCTATTCACTCGGAAATCAGTGGAAACGATTTCCTTCTTGGAGAGCTGATTGCCTTTGATGTCATGTGATGGACGACAATGCGATTCGATAACAAGGGATGTTCCGCCTTAAAATTGTTACAGTGTTTTGGTGATTTCAAACGATCTTCAGGAATTTCTAGTTGTGATTTCTTTTGTTTTTAATTCCAAAACCAAACTTCGAATCACTTGGACTTAAATTGTATATTCCCTGAAGCCATCAACAATCACCAGCATTCACAAGACCGACTCGAAAGATCAACACTTATTTCGTATTTCTGCAAAACGACTAGTAATAAACTCGAATCACACCCTAGACGAGCGTGCGTCTACGAAGCCCCATTTAAGGTGTTCTTATAAATCATTATTCCCAAACAAAATCAATGTCAATCTGTAACACCATGTTGTAAGATCAATACCCTTTATTTTTAATTCCCAAAGCAGAGACTTCGAACCACTTACAATTAGATTTAAATTGTATATTTCTTCGAGCCATCAACAATCATCAGCATCCACAAGACCGTCTTCTAAGACCAACACCTGTTTCGAATTTCTGCAAAACGACTACTGATGAACTCGAATCACACCTTATACGAGCGTGCGTCTACGAACCCCCATTTAAGGCGTTCTTATAAATCATTATTGCCAAACAAAATCAATGTCAATCTGTAACACCATGTTGTAAGATTAATACTCTTTATTTTTAACTCCTAAAGCAGAGACTTCGAAAACCTTACAATTAGACTTAAATTGTATATTTCTTCAAGTCATCAACAATCATCAGCATCCACAAGACCGTCTTGTAAGACCAACACCTGTTTCGAATTTCTGCAAAACGACTACTGATGAACTCGAATCACACCTTAGACGAGCGTGCGTCTACGAAACCCCATTTAAGGTGTTCTTATAAATCATTATTCCCAAACAAAATCAATATCAATCTGTAACACCATATTGTAAGATCAATACCCTTTATTTTTAATTCCTAAAGCAGAGACTTCGAATCACTTACAATTAGACTTAAATTGTATATTTCTTCAAGCCATCAACAATCATCAGCACCCACAAGACCGTCTTGTAAGACCAACACCTGTTTCGAATTTCTGCAAAACGACTAGTGATGAACTCGAATCACACCCTAGACGAGCGAGTATCTACGGAGCCCCATTTAAGGTATTTTTATAAATCATTATTCCTAAACAACATCAATGTCAATCTGTAACACCATGTTGTAAGATCAATACCCTTTATTTTTAATTCCTAAAGCAGAGACTTCAAACCACTTACAATTAGACTTAAATTGTATATTTCTTCAAGCCATCAACAATCATCAGCAACCACAAGACCGTCTTGTAAGACCAACACCTCCTGTTTCTGCAAAACGACTACTGATGAACTCGAATCACACCTTAGACGAGCGTGCGTCTACGAAACCCCATTTAAGGTGTTCTTATAAATCATTATTCCCAAACAAAATCAATATCAATCTGTAACACCATATTGTAAGATTAATACCCTTTATTTTTAATTCCTAAAGCAGAGACTTCGAACCACTTACAATTAGACTTAAATTGTATATTTCTTCAAGCCATCAACAATCATCAGCATCCACAAGATCGTCTTGTAAGACCATCACCTTCTGTTTCGAATTTCTGCAAAACGACTACTGATGAACTCCAATCACACCTTAGACGAGCGTGCGTCTACGAAGCCCCATTTAAGGCGTTCCCATGAGCCGTCGAGCGGCTTAAGGCGATCTAGGCTCTTCGATCCCAACGATACGTGATCCGACAGGGCCGTTAGGCGGAAGTTCTCGCGGTAGATCCACCACGGGAGGAAAGTCCCGCGGTCGGTTAGAAAGTGCGGGAGAGTCGCCGTCTTTTCTTCCCGAGAGCCGATCTCTGCCCGGGATCGATTCCAGGTCGGGAACCCAAGACCGATCTGGGGAGCGGTCGGGAGAAACGCGCCGTCTGCGCCCAACAAAAATACGAAAAACTCGGCCAGCCCGCAAAATCGAAAAGCTCGACCTACGACACGACATGTCGAGATCCGAACTCTCTCGAGGAAGAGATTCGTTCGGACGTTCGAACACGGAAAATGATTTTCCTATCATCGATTCAATGTCGAGGAAAAGTGTCCAGATTGATGGTCGATCACTTGAGATGATATGAAAGGCGCTGAGAAATTTAATTGAGGTTGATTAATTAATATTCATCACTACCCTTTTTGGCGGCAACGTCGTTTTGAATACTCAAGTAGTAAACGTTCGAACACGGAAAATGATTTTTCCATCATCGATTCAATGTCGAGGAAAAGTGTCCAGATTGATGGTCAATCACTTGAGATGATATGAAAGGCGCTAAGAAAATGAATCGAGGTTGATTAATTAATATTCATCTATACCCTTTTTGGCGGCAACGTCGTTTTGAATACTCAAGTAGTAACATAAGCTGGCTCGTCCCGTTACCGACATTTATATTTATTTTGAGGTCTTTTACAGTTTTCCTTGAGAATTATACGTTCCACATGTCATTTCAAGAAAGTAATGACGAAGAGCCCGATGTAAAACTGGCGAAATCCTGTGGATTCTTCATTTTTGATACTCTAATGGACCAACGGCGCCATCTGTGACGTTTAACAGCAACTAAATTTTTGCTCCAAAATCAAGCTTTACCCACGGGCCAAGCCAGCATTATCTGGTAATCGTTGGTGAAAGTATTTTCCATATTTTCCCATCTGACTCTGTAATATTCCATTTCTACGGTATTCTAAATTATTCGAGCTAGGTTCTGAAACTCTTCATCTTCGATTCTAAGCCATCAAAAAGCGTAAACGTTGAAAACGTGCCCGGACCATGCCACGTTGTTCCAGTCCATGATAAATACCATCTTTTATAAAAAATGAAATTTCATGAGTTTCAGGACCTACTTCAGGGCCTTCATATCCACGTGGTGAAATTTGAAAAGAATCAGTACACCCAATTTAGAGAATATTTTTACGAACGATTTAACCTCTCATATATATGCTAACTTTTCCATATCACCTTAGGGAGTTGTTTTTGCAAAATTTTACGTTTCTGGAAAATTTTCTTTAGATACTTAACGTACAAATTATTTATATAATACGCTATAAATCTCATGAGAGAAGATTGTAGCAATGTTGCAAACGTTAGGTGTAGATTAATAAAATATTAGAGTAGAAATTGTAGTATCTAATAATAATCATCTAAGCATAACGGTCTTAATGTTCTGTTAATTTTTATTTCATTTAATTTTCATTCAATTTATTTCATGTAATCAAATAAATTACCATACGAGTCTGTCTCAACGTTCTGAGAAATTTTCTATTGTAGAGAGATATTAATTACGGGATACAAATGTGAGAATTGGGCTAATGAAACGATAAAATAGAAATGATTATCCTTGATAACGATCTTGCAATTAGACCCGTTTCGATGTTTTTGATCGTTTTGAGGTTATTGCATTACCCTCCTAATTTTTTAACCATTATTACGGTAATAATTAGCTTATTACCGTATTAATCGTTAAAAAATTAAGATTAATGCGGTAATAATTAGGTTATTACCGTATTAATCGTTAAAAATTAAGATTAATGCGGTAATAATTAGGTTATTACCGTATTAGTCGTTAAAAATTAAGATTAAAACGGTAATAATTAGGTTATTACCGCATTAATCGTTAAAAAATTAAGATTGATACGGTAATAATTAGGTTATTACCTTATTAGTCGTTAAAAAATTAAGATCAATACGGAAAAAATTAGGTTATTACCGTATTAATCGTTAAAAAATTAAGATCAATACGGTAATACTTAGGTTATTACCATATTAATCGTTAAAAAATTAAGATTAATACGGTAAACAATCTTAGTCGATTCCAAAACGTCTGTCAGACTTTCTTGGAAAAAAGAAATATATCTAGAACGCAAACGAAGAAGATTCATCCTGATTATTAATAACTATAACGAAAAACCGTGCCAAGTATAGCAATGACAAAAGTAAAATTTTAATGTTTCAATAATTTGTAGAGATTCAGTATTCCCTGGAAATTGGGAGACCTCTACAGAGTAACGCAAACAAGGAGGATAAATTGTTCGGTCCAGTGAAACGAGGAATGTCGAGGAGCCTCTTGATTTAGGACAATGTTGAGATTTATTACGAAGCAATTGGATTTATTTTCGAAGAGGAAATCCTCCCGATCGGGGTAAATTTAACTTGGAATTTGATGAATAGCGAGGCTGACCTCCGTCAAGAGGATCGATACGTTTCGGATGGGGAGGACTTTCAACCGTGAAAGAGGGATAGTTAAAATCAATTTTCCAAAGCCTGGATTTCCTCTAAATCCATTCTCCTCCGATCGTTTATCGTGTCAAAGTTTCGTTAGTTGAAATTAATTGGTACGGTTAAAGTGAAGTGAAACCCCCCTCAAAACAGTCGATACGAATACAACACTTGTTTTTAACGGTATTGGACCAAAATGTCCGAAAATTTGATACATGACTCGTGATCTCTAAGAATTGTCCTGACCCATTCAAAATTTGGATTTGTCAAAAAAAAATTTTTTAACTTAACTTAGTCCAGAACCAAAATGACGTCGAGCTCTCACATTTCGATCGATATATAATTATTGAAGGCTCTGGTATGAGAAACGAAAGGGTCGGGACAATTTTACGATAATTTATGACACTCTGGTAATCGAGAAACTCGCATTTGAACGGGATAAAGGCAAAAAAAGTGATTTATGCGCTTCTATACCAAAACGATGGAAATACGAGGTCTCGGAGTGAAAATTTAATTGACCTGGAAATCACAGATGGCGCAGGGGTCCCTCTGCAGTCAATTAGGGCCCCTAAAAGCATGAATCCAGAGGATTTCTGGAGTTTTACTTCGATTTCTTTATAATTATTGTACGTAAACGACAGGTGGAGTATGCCATTTAGTACAATACCCAATAAAATTCGACCCAGCTGTCAATATAAACACGAACGTCGACAACGTAGGTATCTAGAAAAATGTTCTTTATCGATGTCGATCAAGTTCCTCGACGTGTTTCACTTCACCTTAAATACAGTCCTTACAGTAACTAGGATCTTAAAATCTACCGCGAAATTGTGTATCAATATGTGCAAAATTCAATTGATTAAAAATGGATAACGTTCCATTGAATTAAGTGCAATATTCATATCTTCAAGTTGAAAAAGGGTTACCTATTGGCAAAAACTTTATAAAAAGATGTGGCATTTTTTTCAACTGTTTGTTATATCAATTTTCATTAGCTTAATTTAATTAATGTGAGGAAATTTATTGCGACTCGTAGAGATGTTTAAACATTATAGTAAAAGGATGTTCATAAATATGTGCATTCAATTTATGGAAAGCGGCTGATGTTTTATCCAATTTAATTATGTTATTATTTTGTCCAAGATGAAAGAAGAGATACTAATTAGTAAAAAGGTTTATAAAATCGTGTCCTTTTGCTAGGGTCCTGGATGTTTGCTTTATTACGTTTCAATAGCTTAATTTAATTAATATAATTAAATTTATAGGGATTCGAGTATATAATGGTAAAGAAATGTATGATAAATTTAATATACTAGAACGGGCTACTATTTAACCCAATTTGGTCATTTCACAATTTTTTCCAGCACAAAAGTGAGTTAAGAATGAATTTCGAATGAATCTTTATGGAACAGATTAATTTACAATTTTATATAAATTCGTCAGTCTGAATTTCCTAAAAGCTCATCCTACATGATTCCCACTTCTTCATTAAATCATTTTCCATCAGTCTTGTTTAACGTAATGCGCTTATACGAACCCGTGGGAGATTAAAAAATGCAAGACAAAAAACGCAGCCTCGGGAAAATCTTTTAAAGCTCGAAATCAGATTCCGCTTTCCCGGAAAATCCACTTCAATGAAAAGGAGTGCCTTTGCTGTGTTTCATTATTTTACTCCAGGTTGAAATGAAGTTACGAATTGTTAAATAACGTTTTTTAACCCGAGCAAGGCAACAGTTTTCAGATTTTAATCGATTTTTTGGAAACATGTTTCCCTGAAATTCATCTCTAGTAGAAATTTGGATACTTTTTGGAACCTCTAATTATGCCTTTTGAAATGATATAAAGAAGAGTCACTTCAATACAATTGAGGTTCTATAATTTTAGGTCTTATAAGTCTTAACTATTCTCGTTTCTTCTATCGGTAGGCTTAATGTTGGACTTATTGTTAATTTGTATTAAGTAGAACACAAAGTCGAAAGTAGAACATAAACAGTGAAATAGGATCAAAAGAGGTCTTGCTTGGGTTACACAGGTTCAAAGTAGGGTTAACAATTTATTAATGAGGAAAGAATAAGCCACTAATCACTTCGCGTAATGATCAATTATAGACGTTAGGTCGAGTCGTTTGTTAAGGGCGCTCACCACTCCAGCGATTTTGCAGGGCCTCACNTCTATTTTGTCCTTAATACCCTGCTTTTTGAATTATGTAAATATTGCTTTTCGTTTGGTTTTTATGAGCCTTTTTCCAAATCCTAGTAAAATCGTAAATTCGGCCGGTTATCTTCGCATAAGCACCTCTTTTTCGCCCGGCACTAAAAGGGTTAATTACGAATAATACCGAGGTATGGAGAAGACTAGAGCAGTCTGAGAAGACTGACTAGACTAACTCTCTACGTCCCGTGTCTCATAATATTTAGGAACAGGAGGGTACCATTTTTTTGCGTCAAATACATAAAATATTATAAAATTCGAAACGCGTGCGTACATCTAAAAGCATAGCTCATAATCTAAATCGTTATATAATATTTTTTAATTCAATGTTCAAAAAATGTAATAAACTTTGTCCACTACAAGTGCATGAAATTTACAAATTAATTACAATGACTTCTAACGGTGTGGTTTTTCATTTTGTCGTTCATTTCCACATTTTCTTTCTCGGTGTCAATTCATTTGTTACGTTTTATTGTGACTCATATGAGGGCTACAAATTGCGCAAAACAAGAGGCTGCTTTTCCACTAAAAATCAGAACCCAGGCGTAGCACTTTTCATTTCCACGCGAGGAAAATAGACCGAACTTGGTATTTTTCTTTCGACTGTATTTTTTGATAGAAACCATCCGATCGATTGAATTTGGGAAAAAATATCGCATGAATGAAATCGCCCGTGACGAGATTTCATAGCACGGACTGGTGGATTTTTTTTTTTTCTGCAGCTTCGTCAATTTTTTCCACTATTTGTTTCGATTTCCATACGACGCGCTTCTCGCAGTTTAAAAAAAAAAAAATTGTTTCGTGTATATAATTCCATGTTTTTCAGTTCAATGAAAACCACAATTAGATTCCATTATTCATTTTTTAGATAGTGTCATTCGAGTTTCACGCACTTCTCGCAGTTCAAAAATAAAAATTATTTCGTATATATAATATATAATTTTTCAGTTCAATGAAAACCACAATTAGATCTCATTATTTATTTTTTAGACAGTTCCATTCGAGTTTCACGCACTTCTCGCAGTTTAAAAAAAAAAATTGTTTCGTATACGTAATTCCACGTTTTACAGTTCAATAAAAACCACAATTAGATCTCATTATTCATTTTTTAGACAGTTTCATTCGGGTTTCACGCACTTCTCGCAGTTAAAAAAAAAAATTCTTTCGTATATGTAATTCCATGTTTTTCAGTTCAATGAAAACCACAATTAGATCCCATTATTCATTTTTTAGACAATTTCATTCAGATTTCACGTAGGCATTTCGGTATTGTCTTTGAATGAGTTTGTTTTATGTAATTTTATTATTTTTTAATGAATTGGAAATTACTATTGGATACTGTGTTTTGTCAAATGACATAAGTCAACGAATTATACTACGGAAACTAATTTAGAAAGATTCTCATTCCAATTTAAATCATTATAATTCGAAATCGTTGATTACCGACCGAGATGACAGTTTTTGAATCGAGGAAAACATGATCGACTTAGTCGAACGATTGAAACGCGTAAAGGGGATAATTTAAACAAATTTCAGTAGGTTATATTTCCTCGGACTTTCTGTATGACGTTTATTTCCACTCTGAGTTGGACTCTTTCCTTTATTTCATTATTTCCCGTTGCTACGATTTGATTTGTCGCATTTATCGCGACAGATAGGAGACATGAAAAGTGCATAAAGGAATCGGCTACTTTTGTGGAGGCGTACAAAGTCCATATTCAGCACTTTTCATTTTACTGCATCGGAAATAAACCCAACATGGGGACTTGGCCCTTTTCCCAATAAACTCTTTGAAAGGATGCATTCGAATGATTGCGTTTGCGAAATTGTCGCGTAAATCAAATCACGCATGACGAGATTTTATATTAGAGCAGAGTTCATTCTATAGCGTTGTGAATGCCTTCAACAGTTTCTTTCAGTTTTAATTTTAGTATTTCTGTACTCTTTTTGTAAAGGGTTGTTTCATTCAGTTTTGTTATTATTTTCTGAATGAAACGAAATCACTAACAAGTCCAGTATTTCATAAATCTGCATCGTTAATGAACATAGAAAGTCTCAGCTAGGAGAAAATGTCATAGCTTCGCCATTCGAAACATTTAGACAAAAATGACCATCTAGAGAATTGATTTTTTTTAGCCGTTGTTCATTTCCATCGACAAGTATGAAAAGTGCTTTAAAAACCGACCACTTCGAAAAGTACTTTACAAATGAACTATTCGATGCTCATAGCGCAAGAAATTCAATTTACATTCCGGAAAATATCCAAAATATACAAACACAGCCTCTTTCCCCAAAACCCTCTCGAACGGTTGATTTTATATTTATTAAAGCTTCGTGTAAATCAAAACCGCACGTGACGAGATTTCATATCGCGGATTACTTTTTTTTTGCGCTCGCCTCGTAAATAATTCCGACAGTTTCGAGTGGTCTGTTTTGCATTTTCAGCGAGGGTGTGTCGAAATTTGGCTGGTCCGCGAAAACCAGGTCGATTCGATCGGACGTGGGGATTGCGGAAGACTGTGGAAAAAAAAAAAAGAAAAAAAGGAAAAATTGCGTCAAAAAGGAGGCCCCCTCGGCTGAAATCATTCTCACGCGCCGAATGGTGAGAGAATAATCCATAATGCAATTCTGAATGCAATTACGGGCCGCGTTCTGTTAATTCTGCACTCGAGTGCTTGATGCTAATTACATCCGCGAGAATTTCGTTGAAATCGGTGAAAAAAAAATGACGGAGCTAATTTACTTCGGCTCTCTGATATTTGTATGTAAATAGTAATCACTCACTTTGAGTATCCGAGTGAATATGTAGCTATTCGTTCTATTTAATTCCCTCGTTTAATCAATTCAAATCGAGATTTTATCATGAAATTGTACTCAGGATTTTGTAACTGGAATTATGTGCAAGATTTTCACTTGGTGCCTCGTTATTGGTTGTTTTAAATAGGTAATTAAATGGCGCTCACGGTTGTTCAATTTATGTTAACACTAAACGTACCGAGATGTAGTATGTACCCCAGTAGCATAGAATAAATTCTAAATATTTCTTTATAATCTTTGCTAAATATCTCAAGCGACAGATTTTTTAAGTTTTCTTGTAGATTTCATTCGAAGATATCTGAAANATCTGGTAGAAAAATATTACGAAAACACATGGAGGTAATATTATATAAATATTACAGAGATAATATTCTAAAGTAAACGTTTTGCAAATATTTCAAATGTTTGCTAAATATTTACAAAATTAACGATATTCGTTAAATATATAGAAAATATATTTTTCGTGCTACTAGGGTACCTATTTCTACCGCAACCGATCAAATGATCGGTTTTTAGATAAGAACTTTATTTTTCCTGATTGATTGGAGAAATATTGATTTTAGTAAGATAATATTAAACAAAGTAACTTTAAGGTAACAATTAAACAAAAATGTATTTTATTTCCATTACTATAAAAAACACAAAACTTAAAGATGAAGCCATGAATAAACTATCTTAACTGCGAATATAAATATAGAGTTGAGAACAATCTCTTTGGTCTAATCAGGCACATTTAAAATTCTCAGATAAATTCTTTCGACTTCGAAAAGTTGTATGAAATTGTGCCACGAGGAACGCGCAGGATAAAGAGCCAGGTTCAAAGTATATTTTATTAAATTCCGGAGCTCCGGGTTTAATTAAAGCGCGGGATGCATTAATTCAGCCATTAGAGTATGACCGGCAATAAGTTATTCAATATTTTCAAAGCTTCAAAAATCGAACGCCATGCCGATGTGAAAATGAGGAGATATTTTTCGAGATAAAATCCTCTTACAATTAGTCTAGGCTGCAAAATATGAAATTCTTTTCTGGCATATTTGTTGCCTTACAGAAATTGTATCAGACTGAAACAGGAATAATCCACATGATAAGAGTCACCTATCATCCTACCTGACATCAGAGTCTTGTTTAATTAAAATTATAATTTTCCGATGCAGTTATTTATTCGAGGGTACATCCAACTAAATCTGGTCCATTTTGAGTGCAGCTTCAACCGCTAATATAAAATCGGCATTTGTTAATCCTACATTTTTTAACCCGCTAAAATTGGTCAGCATCCCGAAATTCTTTAAAAATAAGGTGCCGGGGCATATCTTGTAATTAAAGTCCTACTGACTTATTTGATATTTTAAATTTATATATACTCGTTTATCGATTTTAAAAAATTGTGTCAAAAAGAGGTAAAAAGTCATGAAATACGTATCCATCTGAACTACGAGGTCCTGATTAATAAAAACGGCAATTATGTACTCCGAGGGCAAATCCAGTCACAATGGCAAAAATATCGTTTGGTACATCGCATTCTTTTATTTCCAAAAATTGTAAAGAGGGGGCAAGGACACGTAAATTTCCAATTTACAAAAATTATCCTAGTCCTCAGTTTATGTAGACTGGAGGATATGAATATCTTTCCATAGTATACTGGCGATACCATAGTGTAGAAAAAAAGTACATATCCCCCACAGTTCACATTTCAAACTCTCAGATGAATTAATATATAATATATATAAGCTCGAAAAAAAAGAATTCGTATCAAACCGAAGTTTTCCTAAACCACGAGGGAAAAAGTCTGCAACATATTTCTCCGAATGTGCACAGAAACATAAAAAAAAAAAAAGGAATGTTCAGGAAAATTACAATTGTGGTTATTGTAATCATTTTGGGAGAACCTGGGTAGGCGGTTGTAGTAACTAGCGTAACAATAAGGATTACCTCATCATTTAGTCAAGGTTATTACAAGGAACGAGTTATTTTACATTGATTTTCGATCAAGCACCTTCCTCCTAATTAAAAGAGCATTGAAATTACGCCGTTGCACTTTTTTATATGAAAATGACCACCTATTGAAAATCGCTCCGACATAAACACAGGTCAACATTTCTTCTTCAACATGAGCACTCGTTGAGCCCGATGGGTTTAAAAATACGTCCGAAATCGTTGTCTCTGTAAGGGCGTGCAAAATCGCTGGAGTGGTGAGCGTCCTTAAGAAATGCTCAAATTTCACGAGAAACCCAAAAAGCCTGAACAAGATGCTCCACGGGGACAACGATTTTGAGTATATTTCTCAATCGATCTAACTGAACGAGTGTTCGTTTTAAAGACATAATGTTGACGTGTGTTTATATGGGAGCGATTTGCGATCAAACACCTCCTTCCGAGTTAAAAGAGCATTGAAATTATGCCGTTGCACTTTTTTATATGAAAATGACCACGTACCGAAAATCGCTCCGACATTAACACAGGTCAACATTTCTTCTTCAACATGAGCACTCGTTGAGCCCGATCGGTTTAAAAATACGTCCGAAATCGTCGTCCCCGTAATGCCGTGCAAATTCGCTGGAGTGGTGAGCGCCATAAGTACAAATCCAGCTAAATCGAATTCTCTATTTCGCGAGAAGATTCACTCACCGATGGAGAATCACCGTCCGGTAATTTCGCATT
Source organism: Orussus abietinus (assembly GCF_000612105.2). Classification (NCBI taxonomy): domain Eukaryota; kingdom Metazoa; phylum Arthropoda; class Insecta; order Hymenoptera; family Orussidae; genus Orussus; species Orussus abietinus. The sequence continues at coordinate 164,046 of NW_019394328.1, forward strand.
TCCCCCCTCGCAAAAACTGCACGGCATCCCTTCGTTCCTTCGAGAGGAAGGTGCGAGGACACGAGTCCCGATCCCGAAGGAAGGGTCGTATCGGGAAGAGCGGGGGAGGATCGATGAGACGAGAAATTCCCATAAATATTTAACATCCTCGGGAACGACGGAGGAGATCCTCTCCCTGCCCTCCGGCGTTTCCCTTTATTTCCTCGGTTCTCCTCCTGGCCGCGGTCCATCCCAGGCAGATGGACCGACGAGAGAGCAAACAGGCCACAGGAAGGAGACGCTCGGAATGCGGAAACTGCCGGATATGAAGAATTTACACTGGCGAATCGAGGGAAAGAGACGGCAGACTGGACGCGAAAGAGGGTGGAAAGGGTCCACCGGGACGAGAGGAACAGCGTCGGTGTAGGCAGACGTTTTACGTCGCATAGAATTACTGCCATGAGAATAAGGACCACATGAAAGACCGAGCAGGTAGGGGAAATGACGACTTTCGCGTCGGCCGGCATTAAAGAAATAAAAATTTCAGGACATTAGGGTCCACGTCCTGCGCGAAATGCGGAGGACGTGGTTCCTTTGCTTTTTCCTGACAGAAATGACGATTTCTGAGGTTCTTGCTGGTGAGTATAGTCACCCAACGCCTGACGCTCGCTAAGAAGTATGTTTATCATCTGTTAGATATTGCCGTTCGGAATTCTTATTGTTCTGTAGTGTAATTGCTTTTTCCTGACAGAAATGCCGATTTCTGAGGTTCTTGCTGGTGAGTATAGTCACCCAACGCCTGACGCTCGCTAAGAAGTATGTTTATCATCTGTTAGATATTGCCGTTTGGAATTCTTATTGTTTTGTAGCGTAATTGCTTTTTCCTGACAGAAATGCCGATTTCTGAGGTTCTTGCTGGTGAGTACAGTCGCCCAACACCTGACGCTCGCTAAGAAGTATGTTTATCATCTGTTAGGTATTGCCGTTTGGAATTCTTATTGTTTTGTAGCGTAATTGCTTTTTCCTGACAGAAATGCCGATTTCTGAGGTTCTTGGTGGTGAGTATAGTCACCCAACGCCTGACGCTCGCTCAGAAGAATATTTTTCATCTGTTAGATATTGCCATTTGGAATTCTTATTGTTTTGTAGCGTAATTGCTTTTTCCTGACAGAAATGCCGATTTCTGAGGTTCTTGCTGGTGAGTATAGTCGCCCAACACCTGACGCTCGCTAAAAAGTATGTTTATCATCTGTTAGGTATTGCCGTTTTGAATTCTTATTGTTTTGTAGCGTAATTTTCACGTTTGAATATTCGCGCAATCGCATGTAACCGATCTGTGAGGCCTCTACCGGATTGTCCGAGTAGTCTCTCCGGCGTGACAATTTCGGTGGTATCGGAAGGCCAGCGCTCGTTCTCTCGACTCGCAACTTTCGTCCAGAGTGCATCGCGAAGGAGGACCTCATGAGCCAAGGATCCAGATTGTTGCGTCATTTGTGGAGGGTTTTTGGGTTTCACGCTTTTTGTCTGGCTGCGCACGCAGTTTTGCTCTCTCGATGGGATCCTCCTCGCGCTTACCTCGTGTTGCCAGATGGAATTACATATTCAATAAGAGAGCACGCCACAGCATTGAATTATACCTCAAGAGAAAAATCCGGCGTAAAGATCCCAATCACAGATTTTGAGCAACAATTGGGCGCCTATCGACGACCAACCTTCTACTTCCCCCGACATCCTATCAACCGATCTACACCGACTACATCGGACACTCAGGGTGGAGGCCAGTCGAATTTACCGTATATATATTATTGTATATCACTATATGTTATTTTATTCTCTATTTCAAATCGGATTATTTCGGATATATGCCGAGCCCAATGGTTGCAATATAAGAATCGATGTATTAACGTAAAGAGAAAAGAACGTTATAGTTTACATGAATACAAGACACCTAAAGATATTTATCTATAGCTGCTTTTCATCTTGAATTAACGAGACAAATATTACGGAAATGCCATAAAGAGGATTGTAGACAAAGCGCTCCTAGATCTGCGGATGGACATCCTTTTAGGCTTACTGGTAGACCTTTCTCGGAGATTTACCCTGATGCGAAAACAAAACGAAAAAGCGTATTGAGAAAGGGTATTATTTGTATTAAAAATGAGGTGGAATGACAAACGCATTACCAATGTAAGATATGTGACGTAGGACTTTGGTTATATCCGTGCTTTGAAACTTTTCATATGAAATTACGTTATTAAATGATATTTTCTAGTTGCACTATAAATAAACTTATCTTTTATCCGTTATGCATTAATGTTTTTGCAAATAAAAAAAAAATTTGGTTAAAAAATATATTGGAAATTTAAAGTATATACTTTGCAATAAACGGTCTATATAAATTTATGATAAAAAGATGACTTTTCCTATGTGCAATAACGTTTTGAAACAGAGAACTCAATTTTTCTTTTTTTTTTTACCACTTATACCTTTGTTATTTATGTAATTTTCAATGAATATAGAAAAATTAGCGTCACCGTTTTATTTTCTATTTTGTCCTTAATACCCTGCTTTTTGAATTATGTAAATATTGCTTTTCGTTTGGTTTTTATGAGCCTTTTTTTAAATCCCAGTAAAATCGTAAAATTCGGCCGGTTATCTTCGCATAAGCACCTCTTTTTCGCCCGGCACTAAAAGGGTTAATTTACGTATATTCCACTTTATGAGGTGCCTGGGAATGGATCGAATTATTAGGGGTCGAGTTCCGCCGAAAGGAAGGGAAATTCTCGAGGAATCGAAGGAAACTCGGAGAATCCGAAAAGGGGGATCAAACCGAGCCGAATAAAGGGAGGAAAACTCCGGGGATTGCGAATCGGTCTCGTACTCGCGGAATTCCAAGGCGCACTTCAAGTTCATCCAAGGGAGAGCAGACGTGCTCGAGACGAGTTACCTCGGCAAACGTCCGACGCCGCATCGGAAACGCAAACGCATTCGGGGATAAAGATCAAAACCCACGGGAAGAGGGGGGGATGAAATAAAAAGGAAGGGGGGACCCAGGGGAAACTCGACGGCGGTTGGTCCGCTCTCTTTGCACGTCCTAGGGGAAAGTAAACCGAGCCGAACCTCTCGTCGCTAACTGCAAGATCACTGTCACTGGCTCGAGTCAAGGGCGACTCGAGGAACTCGATTTACCCCAAAGACCAGTCCAGGTGCCCTGGATAAGTACGAACGTGTTCAACCGAGGAAACGTCTCGCCATTTTCGATAACTTGGGACCCGTGAGGAAAAAATTGTCATAATGACTTTACGAGGTTACGTTTATTTAGCCGGGAAATGGTTCGTCATTTATAGGAACTGCAAATTTAGATGAAAGTGATTTAAGTTCCACTGAAAAACTAGTCGAGATGCGCGTTAAATATTGATATCTATATCCCAAAGACGACCCGATCAGTCCAGATGTCTTTAATAAGTCCGAACGTGTCCAACCCAGGATATGTTTCGCCATTTCCGACAACTTGAGACCTTTGATGAAAAAACTGTCATAATGTTTTTATGAGGTTGCATTTATTGAACCAGGAAATGTTTCGTCATTAGTGAGAACTGCAAATTTAGACAAAAGTGATTTAGGTTTTATTGAAAAACCTGTCGAAATTCGCGCCAAATATTGATATCTATATCCTGAAGATGTCCGTAAGACGATTACTCCAGGTGCCCTTAATAGTCCAAACATGTCCAACCTAGGAAACGTCTCGCTATTTCCGACAACTTAAGACCCTTGAAGAAAAAGTTGTCATAATGTTTTTACGAGGTTGCGTTTATTTAATCGGGAAATGTTTCGTCATTTATAGGAACTGCAAATTTAGATGAGTGATTTAGGTTTCATTAAAAAACCAGTCGAAATTCGCGCCAAATATTGATATCTATATCTCAAAGACATGTCTAAGATGATTACTCCAGGTGCCCTTAATAAGTTCGAACATATCCAACCCAGGAAACGTCTCGCCATTTCCGACAGCTTGAGACCTTTGATGAAAAAACTGTCATAACGTTTTTACGAGATTGCGTTTATTGAACCAGGAAATGTTTCGTCATTTTCGAGAACTGCAAATTTAGACGAAAGTGATTTAAATTCATTCATTTGAAATGAAAGTGATTTAGGTTTTATAAAGAAACTCGATAGAGTTTCGCGCCAAATGCAAATATACATACTTACGTCCCAAAAACTCTGACCAGTTGAATTGGGAAGCGCATCATCATTTGTAAGAATTGCGAATGTAAATGAAAGTGATTTAGGTTTTATAAGAAAACTCGACAGAGTTTCGCGCCAAATACCAATATATATATACGCATTAGAAGTTTTATGACCGAAGTTGTTATAAAATTCCTAACGGAATCAAGACAAGATCAATGAATTTCTTTTTTCGAAAATCTACTTGATACGAAAGGGAAACTGCATTGAAAAAATTGCTACAAGATAATTGAAAGGCCACTCGAAGATTCGCCCCATCTTGCCTCTATTAACATCATCATCAATGATTAATTAACGCATTAGCATCGTTGATAATCGATGCAAGTAATTGACAATTTCCAAAAACGGGATGGCCGAACAAGGCTCGAAAAGCGTACAAAACGCGATTACTTGAAAATAAGAAGAGATAATGGAAATCAATGAAACGGAGCAAACTTACCCTGATAAAAATGCCCATGTAAATTTGCATACTCAATCGTTAATTATTTTGATGCTACAATAAATTGCAGTAAAATTTCATTGTCTCTGTAATATTACATTCAGTATCTAAGTAAAGTTAAACAAAATTCTAACGTAATATTACATCTAATTCAAGTAAAACTGCCCTAATAGGGGAAATACACAATGTTACGGGTGTATTTATACATTCTCTAATTTGTAATTTCTCCATTTTACGTTTTGGTACGTAAACCTTCACTTACGAGGTATATAAAAATTACTGTACATTTCCACCGATTTTTATCAGGGTTTACAGTGTAATGACATACAAATTATTGTTGCCGAAACGAGGCCTAAAAATTGAAAAATGAAGAGAACTCGAGGATACCCACGGGGCGTCGCACCTCGTACGTAAAATATTTCCCCATGGCCCATAAATTCATATCCAAAAGAAATCCCTTAACCCGTTTCTACATAGATTACCGAGAGCTTCTTCCAGTCTACCATTATATCCTCGATCCCGAGGGAAGACACCCAGGCTCCATTTTTCCAGGGCAAGGCAAGCCCCGCTCGCCCGGACACTTTTCGCCGGCTTCGGCGACGCACACGTCCACACTTTAAACCACTTTCCGTTCCTCCCCTAAGAGAAAAGTTCAAGATCCGCGGTTCACGTTTTCGGGATAAATGGAAACGGAATTCCGGGGAGATGGAGACGCGAAGTTACCTCGATGACCGGCGGCTCCTCGAAGAAGGATCCGTGGGAAGACCGAATCCCCGGGAAGAGCGGGACAGGACTGAGTGGCAATGGCGAGGAGGCATTGCTGCCAACTGGTCCCGCTGGGCCCCCAAGGCACAGTGGGGGGAAAAGGCGAAGGGACCCTTGCGAGTTCGAGATTATTGCCCGAGCCGACCCGAGTCGGCCCGACTCGACCCGAGTCGACCCGAAGCGGTTCGGCTCCACCCGGCTCGCCGCGCACTGTCGAAAATGACGAAAAAGCTGGTCGAATCTATTGGGTTGGCAACTAAGTGATTGGGGATTTTTTAATACCATCCATCGACAAAATCCGCAATCATTCAGTTGCCAACCCAATATCAGGGTGACATCCTGGCAGGGTTGGGCAGTGACGCGTTATTCGAGTTTTTTTTTTACGTAAAATAATTAAAGTGAAGTGCAACCCCCTTCAAATCAGTCGATTCGAATAAGACACTTTTTATTTAAGGGTATTGGGTAGAACTGTCGGAATCTTTGACACTTGTGAATAAACATTTTAGACAATAAAAGAGGAATAAAGAATAATGACAAGTAGGAGCGAATCATTAAAAGAATCTAAACTATAATGTCCAATTTTTTCATACATTCCATGGAAAATTTTGAACTTTACGCGTATCAGGGAGAGGAACTGGACGAACATAAAGTCCCATAATCATGCAATTTACATCACGTATGAAATCACGTATACAAGTTTTTGAATCCTAAAGAATTGCGGAAAGAAGCAACGGTTACGTTCGTTAAGTTTTTGTGAAAAAGCAAAGGAGCTGGATTTAAATTTCGAGTGGGCAGAATAACACTGTCACAATTTTCAGACTAAACATCCCGTGTTATCAAATAGCATCGTTATTTATCACATGAAATCAAAAACAATTGGCTCTCAACGAAGGAATTCGTTTTCACTGATTTCTAAGTGAAGTGATTTCTAAGTGAATAGGTCGTCGAGATCGTCCATTTGTATAGATCCAAATTTCCAAGATCCTAAAGAATTGCAGAAATAAGCAACGGTTACGTTTGTTAATTTTTGGTGAAAAAGCAGAGGAGCTGGATTTAAATTTCGAGTGGGCAGAAAAACACTGTCACAATTTTCAAACTAAACATCCCGCATTATCAAATAGCATCGTTATTTATCACATGAAATCAAAAACAATCGGCTCTCAAAATGACGGAATCGAGTTTCACTAATTTCCAAGTCAATAGCTCGTCGAGATCGTCCATTTGTATAGATCCAAATTTTCAAAATCCTAAAGGATTTCGAAAGGAAGCAACGGTTACGCTCGTTACATTTTGGCGAAAAAGCAGAGAGCCTGAATTTAAATTTCGAGTGGGCGAGAAAATACGTCCGCGATTTTCGGATGGAAGTCGATGTCCACTGGGTCGTTCGATCGGTCGAGTTTAATTTCCATGACGACGCAACGGGCCTCGAACGGACACGGAAAGCGGTAAATAACGTCCTCTCGTAAACACCTGAGTCCACCTGGCGGCCAATATCACCGGATTCAACGGTCTACCTGGTGGCAAACAATGCGCCATTGTGCACGAATCGCAATCCCGTGTGCAGGTCTCGCCCTAGAAGGCAAACTCGGCCGCGGCACGAGGTGCAAAAGTACCCTGTACTTAAAATTAATAGTACACTTGCGGAGTTCCCAACACCAAGGTAGAGGGAATCGTCGCTTATTCACTTAGCACGGGTAATTGTGGCTTGACAAGGGACTCCCTCATTTTCTGCATAGGAATATTGGGCATAATGGTGAATAAACTTGCATATCTCTGTATTAAGGTGAAGTGAAACACGTCGAGGAACTTGATCGACGATGATGAAGAAGATTTTTTTAAATCTATCTTATCCTATCTTGCCGACGTTCGCTTATACATTGATAGCTGTGTCGAATTATATTGCGTATTGTACCAAATGGCATACTCCACCGGTTGTTTCCGAACAACAATTATAAAGAAATCGAAGTAAAACTCCAGAAATCCTCTGGATTCATGCTTTCTGGGGCCCTAATTGACTGTAGAGGGACCCCCTACGCCATCTGTGATTTCCAGGTCAATTAAATTTTCACTCCGAGACTTCGTATTCCCATCGTTTTAGCATAGAAGCGCATAAGACACCTTTTCTGCCTTTATCCCGTTCAAATACGAGTTTCTCTATTACCAGAGTGTTCTAAATTGCCGTAAAATTGTCCTGACCTTTCGTTTTTTATATCGAAGCCTTCAGTAATTCTATATTGATCGAAACATGAAAGCTCGACGAGATTTGGGTTCTGGTCTGGGGTAAGTTTAAATATATGGCTGAAAAATCCAAATTTTGAATGTGTCAGGACAATTCTTAGATGATATCACGAGTCATGTGTCAAACTTTCGGGTAGTTTGGTCTAGTAGCTTTAAAAAAAACGTGTTGTATACGAATCCACTGATTTGAGGGGGGTTTCACTTCACCTTAAATGTACCAATCGGTTTCGTTCATAGCTGAAAAAACGCAGAAAAATAGTTCAATATCGATGACCTGGGTAATATTGAATATTGTTTTGATGTTGCTTATAATTTATTTAACCCTTTTAGTGCCGGACAACGATGTATCGCTGCTTTACAAGTGTTAACGACTTCGGCCGGCACTAAAAGGGTTAACTACCGCTTTCATGTAGGATTAAGTTCAGAAAGGCTTTGTACTTAAAATTGAAAGTACACTTCCGGAGTTCCCGGCACCAAAGTGCAGGGAATCGTTGTTTATTCACTTAGCACTGGTAGTTATGACTTGACAAGGGATTACCTCATTTTCTACATATGGATATTGGGCGTAATGGAGAATAAACTTGCATATCTCTGTATTAAATGTACCAATCGGTTTCGTTCATAGCTGAAAAAACGCAGAATAATAGTTCAATATCGATGACCTGGGTAAATTTGACATTACTCATTCAAGAGGTTCAGAAAACGACATTCTCTGTCCAGATTGACGCGCCAGACTTAACACCGTAAAAAATGACTAGGTCAGTGTTTCGCGTTTATATATATTTGGCGCGAAACTCTACCATGTTTCTTAATTCGAATGCTAGTCGATAGAAGAGAAATGACAACAGCTAGAGTGGCAAAGACCATATATTGTTTTGATGTTGCTTATAATTTATTTAACCCTTTTAGTGCCGCACAACATTGTATCGCCATTTTACAAGTGTTAACGACTTCGGCCGGCACTAAAAGGGTTAACTACCGCGTACATGTAGAGTTAAGTTCAGAAAGGCTTTGTACTTAAAATTGAAAGTACACTTTTGGAGTTCCCGGCATCAAAGTACAGGAAATCGTTGTTTATTCGATTAGCACTGGTAATTATGACTTGACAAGGGAGTTCCTCATTTTGTACATATGAATATTAGGCGTAATGGCGAATTCGAATGCCAGTCGATGGGAGAGTAATGACAGCAACCAGAGTGGCAAAGAGATATTTACATCTGTTAAACGTATCAACGGTGTTGAATTAGAGGGTACTCTATATTAAATGTTTTAATGTTTTTTATGTTTCATTTAAATACCACTTTCTTGGAAGAGAAAGTACGAAATGCTTTGTATTTAAAATTAATGACACATTTCTGAAGTGCCCGGCACCAAGGTAAAGGGAATCGTTGTTTATTCACTTAACACTGGTAATTGTATATGAACCGAGTTCTTCATTTTGTAGATATGAATGTATGGCGTAATAGCGAATTTCAGCGCTAATTTATGGAAGGAACACGATCAATCAGCTAATGTGGCAAAGGGTCTTTTGCGAAATATCCATTTAACCTATCTCGTGACAAAGGTGTTGAATAAATATTTTAATGTTGTACAATAACGTTCGTTGTATATTATTTGAATACCACTTGGTTGCGGAGTAAAGTACGAGAATGCTCTGTACTTAAAATTAATGATATACTCTTGGAGCTCCCAGCGGCAAAGTAAAAGGAAGCGCCGCTTATTCACTTAGCATTCATAATTTCTTCTTAATAGGGGAGTCCCTCTTTTTCCCGGATATCGGATGTAATTACAAACGTAATTTATCATTGTCTGGCGTAACAGCAATTTTGAATACCGATTTGTAGGAGACCAATGACCAACCAGTTAATGTTGCAAAGGGATTCCTGAGCGATATCTATCGAACGTTTGTTGAGACCACAGGTATTGATTACGTACACTACACGTACACTAATGTACACTTACGTATACTAATGGATATTAATATCACTCCTACGGATACGATGTCGCCTGCGTAAGATGGAAAGGTACTCATTTCCGCTAGTGAGCGCTTCGTTTATTTTCAGTGACTTGATCGAAGGTGCAAAAGTACCCGGTACTTGAAATTAATTGTACACTCGTGTAGTTCCCGGCAATAAGGTAAAGGGAATCAATCCTTATTCACTTAGCATTATTAATGATCGATTTACACCCGTCCGATCTATCTCCTTGCTGTACACTGGGAGACATCAATGCCCTCCCATGCTGCACAGGCGATGTCGTATCTGCAGGAGAGGCATTCATGTTCGTCACTGTATATAGGACTTACGTCCTATGTACATAGGTCCGTACATAGCTACGTATGTCCTGTACATAGGATGTATAGGATGGAGACGGAACGAATACGGATCGGACGTGGGTAAATTGACCTTAACTGTATCTTGACATAGAACTCTCTTATTTTGCATATATAAATACTGAAGATAACCAGTGCAACATGTAACTAGACTAGTGTAATTTTATTACATATTTCGTGAAATATGTTATGAATTTAGCGTACATAAGTGCATCAATCCACGCACACAATTTCTCAAAATTATAACGTGATCTTATAAAACTATGCGTTTATTTAGGAATCACTAATAAGTGTTTTTTAATTCATTTTCGAGATAACGAATTTATACGTTTGGTACAATTTTAAGTACCGAAGGTACATGAATTTCCTGAATACTTTTAACGGTGTGTTGGCGGTGATAACGATTTTGAATACTAATTTGTGGGGGAGATCAATAACCAACCACGCAGTTAAAATTGCAAAGGGATTCCTGGGCAATATCCGTCAAACGTTTGTTACGACCACATGTAGCATTTAAATTGCAAATGTATGAGCAAGTTTCGAATTTTACAATATATGGGGATTGTTCAGACCAGCTCATAAAATTGTAAAGCATTCGAGAGTATTACAAATTTAATATACGTTTCTAGATGAAACTTCCGGTACCAATTCGCCCACTTATTACCGATTTTTTAACAGTAAAGTTTTAAGATGATATGAAAAGGTCATTCTACATATATAAATTGCAAATGTATGAACAAGTTCCAAATTTCACAATATATGGGGATTGTTTAGACCAGCTCATAAAATTGTAAAGCATTCAAGTGTATTTTTAACAGTCAAGTTTTTTTAACAGTAAACTTTCAAGGTGATATGAAAAAGGTCATTCTACATACATAAAATGTGGAAATATTTATACAACTTTTCTCCAAACCGAGTGCACCAAATCATGCAAAACATCAGCACGTGATTAGGAACGCCTCAAGGAAGAACGTGATGCTCGTGAATTTCATTCTTAAAAAAAAAATCAGTCGATTCGTATACAACACTTTTTTTTAAGGGTATTGGACCAAACTATCCGAGACTTTGACACATGATTCGTGATCATCTAAGAATTGTCCTGACACATTCAAAATTTGAATTTTTCATAACAATTTTTTAACCTAGCCCAGACCAGAACCAAAAGGGCGTCGAGCTCTCATATTTCGATCAATATACAATTATCGAAGGCTCTGATATGAGAAACGAAAGTGCCAGGACAATTGTACGACAATTTGGAACACTCTGGGAAGCGAGAGACTCGCATTTGAACGGGATAAAGGCAAAAAAAGTGTCTTATGCGCTTCTATGGTAAAACGATGGGAATACGAGGTCTCGGAGTGAAAATTTAATTGACACGGAAATCACAGATGGCACAGAGGGTCACTCTGTGGTCAATTAGGGCCTCAGAAACCATGAATCCAGGGGATTTTTGGAGTTTTACTTCGATTTCTTCATGATTATTGTACGAAAACGACAGGTGGAGTATACCATTTAGTACAGTACCCAATACAACTCAACACAGATGTCAATATACAAACAAACGTCGGCGACGTAGGTATTTAGAAAAATATTCTTTATCGACGTCGATCAAGTTCCTCGACGTGTTTCACTTCACCATAATAGTACAATGACGTCTCTTTACACGCAACGAAACACGTTCAGTTCGATACGTTTCAGGGTGAACCCTGAACCTATAGGGTGAATAAGTGAAACTACAATAAAGGGATATACAACATGCATTAGATTTGAATTTTTCTGCGAGTATTGCAGCAAGACGTCTTGTCGTCTGCAGTCGATTCCGCAACAAAGGGAGTAACGCTTTGTACCCCAGCAGGGCTTGGCAATGGTCCTCCCCTTTGAAAGGGGACTTTGAATGACCTGACCACTGGTGTACAAAGCATCGCTCGTTCCTGTAGGTGAGTCGGTGCCGAGGGACGAAACGCCTCGAATGGGGAGGACCATTTCTAGGGACTTTTCAATGACCACTGGTGCGCGTCTTCGGGCGGATCATCGAGAGAACTAGAAGACACGCGGATGACATTCGGAATGCTATCAGTCTAGCACTGAAATGTCCTGAGCGAAAAAATTAATTTCTAGAAAAAAAGAAATTCTCTGTCTAATTGATAATTCCTGGCTGCTGTTAGGTGAAGTGAAACACGCCGAGAAATTTTATTACGTCGATGAAAAAGATTCATCTAAATACCTACGTTATCGACGTTCGTATTTATTACAGCTGTGTCGAATTATATTGGATAATGTACTATATTGCGTACTCCTTATGTCGTTTCCGTAGAATAATTATTAAGAAATTGAAGGGAAAACTCCAGAAATCCCCAGGATTCGTGGTTCTTGAAGCCCCAATTGACTGCAGAGTGCCACCCGGCGCCATCTGTGATTTCAGTGCCAACTAAATTGTCTCTTCGAGACCTCGTGTTCGCATCCTTTTAGCATAGAAGTGCATAAGACACTTTTTTTGCCTTTATCCCGTTCAATGCGAGTTTCTCGATAACCGGAGCGTTGTAAATCGTTGTACAATTGTCCTGACACCTTCGTTTTTCATGCCAGAGCTTTTAACAATTGTACATTGATCGAACTAAGGTAGCTCAACGCCAATTTGTTTCTGGTCCAAGCTAAGCAGACGAAGCGTTTTCGAAAATCCAAATGTCGAAAGTGTCTCCGAACTTTCATCAGCATGAAACAGATTGCAGTAAATAATGAATTTCGCTTAGAAAGTAAATTCCCCGCTCAGGATATAAAATTGAACTGCAACTGTAGGTAAACAATTAAACATAAAGTAGTTCCATTATAAAATTATCCACAGACTGGCGGACAAAAAAACGATATTTAATATTCATTTCACCGTCACCTCCTGAAATAGAGGATAATCTTATCGGATTAGCTCGAATTGGGGAGTAATTGGCAATTTCATCGGTTCAAGCCCGGAAGTTCGAAAACCTCTCCTCGCCGGTGATCAGGGATGCAAATCGAGGCTCCTTAAAAAATACACAAATTACACAGGGAGATCGACGGCCATCGCAGGAAATTTTAATTCCCGCCGAGAAGGGAAGATCTCGAATTCCCGAGTAAAGCTCGATGAAGCCCTCGAAAACTCGCTCCGAAGAGCCTTCGCCGATGAATTATTCAGGATCGGTCCGAGAGGACCCGGAAGGACCACTTCCTCGAGGCGAAGGCGAAAATCGGCTCGTGCGAGTGCCATTCGTCCTGCTCCTGGCACGTGTTTGATATTCCCAGTCCAAAGCGAACACTCGATCATGGAAACCATCTTGCACCTCGAAGAAGACGAGAACCTCTCACCCTAAAGTCTTCCTCGAACCCAGCCAAATCATCAAAATCTCCTTAAGGACGCTCACCACTCCAGCGATTTTGCAGGGCCTCACGGAGACAACGATTCCGAACGCATTTATAAACCGATCGAGCTTAACGAGTGCTCATATCGAAGATGAAATGTTGAGCTGCGTTTATATGGGAGCGATTTTCGATAAGTGGTCATTATCATATAAAAAAGTGCAACGACATAATTTCAATGCCCTTTTACCTAGGAAGGAGGTGCTTGATCGAAAATCCCTCCCATATAAACACACGTCAACATTTTATCTTTAAAACGAGCTCTCGTTGAGCTCGATCGGTTGAGAAATACGCTCAAAATCGTTGTCCCCGTGGAGCACCTTTTTCAGGATTTTCAAGTTTCTCGCGAGGAATTTGGGCATTCCTTAGCAACCGTTGCCGACTCTAAGCGAAGCGTCCAACTTGCGTGTGCGTGCGGCCGAGTGTCACACACGTTTCGGCGGTCTAGCCGTTGTGTGAGTTGTATACGTGCAAAATACACACACATTTTTCGCCCATTGCTAAACACTGCCCATTATGCGTCGCGTCTCCCTCATCCGAGCGAGAAAGTACATTTTGATAACCTACCACCGAATTCGATGCTAATGCCATCTAGCGGTGGAAGCATCGTCCCCACTTGGTGGTGAACGCGGTTAAGGCGATATGAAAGTGGCCTCGTAGAGATTTCGTTTATGAAACTTTTCTCCGAATTGGATTTACCGAATCGTTTCAAACTGCACAACGTGAATATAGAGACTATAAGGAAGGTCCTGAAACTCAAAAAATTTCAATTTTTTAACAATTAGTTTATACGTATTTTTAAAATGTACAAAAAATGAAATTTCATGAGTGTCAAGACCTTCTTTACAGACTCCATACGTACGTTAAAAAATTTCAAACGATTCGGTACACTCAGTTCGGGGAAAAGTTTCATCAATGATCGGTCCCTTAGATGCCACTTTCATATCCCCTTAAGAGGATATGAAAGGCGCTAAGAAATTTAATTGACGTCGATAAAGTCAAATTCATCTATATCCTTTTTGGTGGTAATGTCGTTTTGAATACTCAAGTGGACCGACATTTATATTTATCTTGAAGTCTTTTTCAGTCTACGTTGAGAATTATACGAACCGAAGGGCTCATATGTCATTTCAGTAAAGTAATGATAATAAGATCAATGCCAAACTGCCAAAATCCCATGAATTCATGACTGTTTATATTTTGACGAACCAACGTTCTCTTTTCAGATTCGAGTCTTGCGATGTCCTTTTTCGGCTCCGCGTCAGAATGTTGAGCGATCGGCAATCCAGGACGCAAGAGAACTAAATTTCCGCGATTTCGCTAATATGATGAGGAGTCCCCTCTACCAAGTGCTCCCCCCCCCCAGGATGATACAGTGATGTAACGATCGGGAAATAGCCGTGATCCTTACAATCCTTACGTTTGTTGTGTTGTGACATATTATCACAGATAGGAAGATTACCCCAGAAATTTACACATATAATGTAGATCAGTTACACATTTTACACGTAAAGTGACCTTTTATATGTAATATTATCCTTTATGTTTACATATCAAACGTATGCCTGCAATATATTCTGCGTGCAAATTTAGATACTGAACGTGTAACAAATCCACAAACAATGAGCGGACGATAACAGTTAGGAGTCTTTTATTTCTGTTTCTGTACTTACAAGTCGGAGTCTGGTGAAAATCCGTCTTTTCGAAGTCGAACAATTGTTGCTTCGTAGAGAGGAAAAATGAATTGGGAGGAGAGGATGAGGAGCCAATATGAACGTTGGGGAAATCTATAATAAAGGAGGGAAAAGACAAGAACTTTGGGCCGATGACTCGTTAGGAATAAAGGTCGTTGAGGAAGTATAAGATTTCGAGTTCGTAGGAAAAGAAGCGAACTATTGGCTGGATTGAAGATCTATCGGAAGGCGGCATGGACTTTAGGAATTTGGATAAGAAATCAGTTTTAGCTAACAGAGTGCAAAAGCGAAAGATCCTGATAAGGGCCTAACAGCGGGATATAGGCACGTCATCCAACAGATTAAATGAAACGATTCTTAGTAATGAAAACTGAGACGGACACTACACATGTGATATTATCCAAACAATGTAATTTTAGGTTATTAATAGGGGCATCAAAATACACAATGATCTAGGGTGTAAATTTGCATGGGAATTTTTTTCAGGGCACTTATTCTTCAAGCGCTGCGAAGTAAGGGTCCCCTTCAGGTGAAGTGAAACACGTCGATAAAGAAGATGTTTCTAAATACCTACGTTGCTGACGTTCGTTTTTATATTGACAGTCGTGTCGAATTATATTGAGTATTGTGCTAAATGGCATACTCCACCTGCCGTTTTCGTACATTAATTATAAAGAAATCGAAGTAAGACTCCAGAAATCCTCTGAATTCATGCTTTCTGGGGCCCTGATTGACTGTAGAGGAACCCCTGCGCCATCTGTGAATTCCAGGTCAACTAAATTTTCACTCCCAGACACCTCGTATTCCCATCGTTTTAGCATAGAGGCGTATAAAACACTTTTTTTGCCTTTATCCCGTTCAAATATGAGTTTCTCTATTACCAGAGTGTTCTAAATTGCCGTAAAATTGTCCTGACCCTTTCGTTTCTCATATCGGAGCCTTCGATAATTGTATATTGATCGAAATATGAGAGTTCGACGCCATTTTGGTTCTGATCTGGGCTGTTAAAAAATTTTTTCCAAAAATCCAAATTTTAAATGTGTCAGGACAATTCTTCGATGATCAGTAGTGATGTGTCAAAGTTTCGGACAATTTGGTCTAATACCCTTAAAAAAAAAGTGTTGTATTCAAATCGACTGATTCGAAGGGGGTTTCACTTCACCTTAAGGCGACTCACGCGAGGATGCGTTCGGTGGAACCGCCCTTCGGCACAGATTTCCTCCTGGATTTAGTTCCCGATCGCCGATACCGGCGGGGGAAATACTCCCCTAGATAAGGGCGTTCTTTATCGTTCCCCGACACGGTAGATCACTCCTTTGGCGAATTCCCGGTCGGCGTTGGTCGTATGCAGAAGAAGCGTAATGTCGCGGGTGCGATGGGGCGTCTGGGGCTGCTTGATGGAGGGTTGTATAAACTTTACGAGCGGCTTTTAACGACGCGATAAATATCGATACTGCATCGCCACATGAGTACCCGAGGGCCCTAAGCGGCCTCGGGTTACACCTTACACGTTTCACGTGTGTAGGCGTAATTTGCCATCGGACCTTTTTAAACCGCCCTCGGACTAACGCCCACCCAAACCCCTTCGGGTTACCCGCGAAAAATTGAAAGCAATTTTTCACGCGTTTTTGGCTTACCAAGCTGCCTCGTTTAAGGTGAAGTGGAACACGTCGAGGAACTTGATCGACGTCGATAAAGAAGATTTTTCTAAATACCTACGTCGCCGACGTTCGTTTGTATATTGACATCTGTGTCGAGTTGTATTGGGTATTGTACTAAATGGTATACTCCACCTGTCGTTTTCGTACAATAATCATGAAGAAATCGAAGTAAAACTCAAAAAATCCCCTGGATTTATGGGTCTGAGGCCCTAATTGACCACAGAGTGACCCTCTGCGCCATCTGAGATTTCCGGGTCAATTAAATTTTCACTCCGAAACCTCGTATTCCCATCGTTTTAGCATAGAAGGGCATAAGACACTTTTTTTGTCTTTATCCCGTTCAAATGCGAGTTTATCGATTACCAGGGTGTTCTAAATTGTTGTAAAATTGTCCTGACCATTTCGTTTCTCTTATCAGAGCCTTCGATATTTGTATATTGATCGAAATATGAGAGCGCGACGCCATTTTGGTTCCGGTCTGGGCTGAGTTAAAATATTTTTTCCAAAAATCCAAATTTTGAATGTGTCAGGACAATTCTTAGATGATCAGGAGTGACGTGTCAAAGTTTCGGACAGTTTGGTTTAATACCCTTAAAAAAAGTGTTGTATTCGAATCGACTGACTTGAAGGGGGTTTCACTTCACCTTAAGCGGCTTAACATTCATTTTTTTTAATGGCTGAATTTACCGCCGCTACTGTTTTTCTATATTTTTTCCGATCCGTTTTCTGGTACTCCAAGGTACTGGAAGAACCTGCGTCTAGAGAGCTGAAGGACCACTTTTTTAGTAAGAAAAATCAATTTATTAGGTGGTCGGGAAAGTCATGATGCATTTTTCAATCGCTATTTGTACGAGAATGCGTAATGACTTTCTCGGCAATCTAATAGTTGAAACAAATTTGACAAAGGAACGATTCTCATCGTTGTTTGTACCGAACATTGGACAAACCAAAACAAAAAGCAGGGAAAATTGATAAATAGGAAAAGTTAACCAGCGGTATTTTCTCTATTTTTGACAAATGGAAATTACTTTTAATCTTCTTGACCCGAGTATGACACCTTAAATGTGACATTCTGATAAGTTAACATTTGTTAAATGTTTATGACCTTCAATTAACGCAATAATATGAGGGATATTTATACCTTTCTTCTTTTCAGAACCTCGTTTGTTTATTTTCGATGATAATAATCGTTGCATAACATCGCTCAACATTTCTTCCCAATATGAGCTGTTTTGTTCTTCGATTTCAGTATATCGGCATAAACTGAAAAACATGTTTTTCAGAGGACATTGTTTGTCCTCCTACAGGGTGAGATTGACTCGGTAAAATTATTGTAAAAACAGTATTTCTACGGCCGCGGGGAAGTACGTGTAAAAAACAGAGGGTGAACTAAAAAACGAATTCATATTCAAAGTTTACACTTCCTGTTTCATCTGCTTTATTGGGTATTTTCCATTTCCCAGTTGGAGGACTGACGCGGCACAATAACGCAAACAACTTTTTGCAAATACGAGAACACAACTGGATTTGCGTTAATATCCATATTCGACTAACATTCGAATCTAACCCTTTGCTCCGTTTTATACACTTTTGTTTTTAAAAAATGATTTAAAAACCTGGGCGGTTCTAAAATGTAAATTTAAGATTTATGTCAATGTAGTCGAAAGGTACATTTTGCATTTTAAATTGATCACCATTTGCAGATAAATTCAGGGAACAAAAAAAGCGAATTGACATTCGAAGTGTACACTTCCTGTTCCACCTTCTTTATTGGATATTTTCCATTTCTCAGTTGGAGGACTGACTCGGAAAAATAATGCAAACTTTTCGCAAACACGAGGACACAACTGGATTTGCTTTAATGTCTAAATTCGCCTAACATTCGAATCTAATCCTTTGTTCCGTTTTATTCTTAAAAAATGATTTAAAAACGTGAGCAGTTCTAAAATGTAAATTTAAGATGTATGTCAATGACGTCGAAAGATACATTTTGCATTTTAAATTGATCACCAGTCGCAGATGAATTCAGGGAACAAAAATCGAAACAACAGAAAATTCTTGGAATCTTCACTACTTAGATCGTGATTAAGAAAATAATGAAATAATTATCCTTTTCACATTAAGAAGGTCTGCAAAAAGGTTAAGCATGAACGTAAGCTATAGTGACGAACAACTCAGGAATTAATTTAATTTTAGGTTGGATTAAAAAATTTTTTCCAAAAATCAACATTTTGAATGTGTCAGGACAATTCTTAGACGATCACGAGTGATGTGTCAAAGTTTCGGACAGTTTGGTCTAATACCCTTAAAGAAAAGTATTGTATTCGAATCGACTGATTTGAGGGGGGTTTTATTTCACCTTAATCTTTTGAGAACTGCAGGCGCTGAAATTAATTTCATTTTAGGCTTGGTTAAAAAAATGTTTTCCAAAAATTCAAATTTTCAATGTGTCAGGACAATTCTTAGACGATCACGAGTGATGTGTCAAAGTTTCGGACGGTTTGGTTTAATACCCTTAAAGAAAAGTATTGTATTCGAATCAACTGATTTGAGGGGGGTTTCACATATCCTTAAACCCTGGACAAATTCCTTTATCAAATTGATTTATTCGCGTATATACGCAGTTCATTAGGCCTCCGGGATCAGTAAAACAATCGTTGTCGCGTGTTCGTTCGTTGCGAAATTTAGGAGATTCGAACGGTACCCTAAAATATATGAACCTTTCGCACCTTTCCGGATCGATCCGGTTCGGTCGATCGATTCGGGGAACAAAAAGCGAGATCGAGACGAGGTCTTTCGGGATCGCTCGTTCTTGGCGGCAGATGCCAAGCCTGGAGGAGCGTCTCGGAAGCAAGCAGCTGTCGTTCTCTTGGAGACCTCATTTCGGCCTTAGGTTGGCGTGTCGGCTTAAGGTCGATTTACATACGTCCGATCCGTATCCCTACCGTACCCTGACGGTCACGAATGCCTCCCTTCTACAGACGGTACTGCCGGTATAGAAGAAAAGGCATTAAGGTGAAGTGAAACACGTCGAGGAACTTGATCGACGTCGATAAAGAAGATTTTTCTATATACCTACGTTGCCGACGTTCGTATTTATATTGACAGCTGTGTCAAATTATATTGGGTATTGTACTAAATGGCATACTCCACCTGTCGATTTCGTACATTAATTATAAAGAAATCGAAGTAAGACTCTAGAAATCCTCTGGATTTATGCTTTCTGGTGCCCTAATTGACTGCAGAGGGACCCCTTGCGCCATCTGTGATTTCCAGGTCAATTAAATGTTCACTCCGAGACCTCGTATTCCCATCGTTTTAGCATAGAAGCGTATACAACACTTTTTTTGCCTTTATCCCGCTCAAAGGCGAGTTTATCGATTACCAGAGTGTCGAATCATTCGACCATCACCGAAACATAGCGATCATTTGTCAACAATTAGGACCGCGATTTCATTAATTAAATATGGAACTGTTAGGACTAATCCATAATCTAATAATTATAACGCTAAATTTTAATTGGAATACTTTCTGCAGCGATCTAGGTGTTCTATTTCTCCCTTATATCAAATTCCGTTTATTTTTCCTCGTGTCTCTCCATGTCATCTAGCACCATTAATTCAGTAACGTATTATGCTCATAACTTAAATTGATGTATAAATAGTAACTCTAGCGCTTCGCTCTTTCATCTACTACCGCGGTCCTTTAGCCCATGATTCGTTTACTTCTAGGAACTCCTGGTCCTATAGCCCATCTTTTTTATTCCCCACCTAAGCCTCCTTAAACAACATTAACTTTTCCCTTTCTCAGTACTTATTTACCAATCGCCTTCGATTATAAATCCCACCTTTATTTCGCTATGCCTATCAGCGAACGCTTTGCAAAAAACTCCGCCCTAGAGGACAGCATCCGAAAACGCTTAAAAAAAGAGTCCCTCTGGGCACAGTCAGGATCTTCTACATTCTCCGGCGGACTAACTTCAATCGCTTCGCACGCGACATTGCCCTGGAATTAGTTAGATTTCCGCGCGTTATCGAACACATTGTACTTCAAGAACCGGACTTCAATTGTACACCTTCGAACGTAACCTCAGATCGTTAAAATAAATTGTTGAGTTTTGCAACGATCCAACACTGTGCTCTAAACTGGCGTGAAAGTGTCCTGACCCTTTCCTTCAATAATTGTATACTGATTGAAATATGAGAGCTGGACGCCATTTTGGGTTTGGTCTGGGCTAAGTTAACAAAATTCTTTTGAAAAATCCAAACTTTGAATGTGTCAGGACAATTCTTAGATGATCAGGAGTCATGTGTCAAAGTTGCGGATAGTTTGGTCCAATAACCTTAAAAAAAAGTGTTTTCGAATCGACCTCTTCGAAGGGGGTTTCACTTCACCTTAATGTGATGTGAAAGTGGCATGAAGAGGTCTCGTTTATGAAAGTTTTCTCCGAGCTAAGTGTACCGAATCGTTTCAAATTTGACAATACATATATGGAATGACAATGCAATATGGAAGCTACAAAGAAGATCCTGACACCCGTAACATTTTTATTCTTCAAAAATTTCTTTATAGATATTTTATAGAGATAATATTTTAAGGTAAACGTTTTGCAAATATGTCAAATGTCAGCTAAATGCTTACAAAATGTGCGATATTCGTTAAATATATAGAATATATAGGACAAATATTTTGTGCTACTAGGGTTAATTCGGAAGGCCATTCAGAAAATCGCAATCATTGTTCTCGAAAAACGTCGCCGTTTCTCGAGGAAAACTGCGATTTCGGAAAAAGGAAAGGAAGGCGAGTTTTCAAAACGCTACGCCGCGCCGCCAGGTGAGGGCACCACCTGCTCGTGCCTGACCTGCGGGGTGGAGAGGCCTTTATTTCCTTGCCGAGGATTCTCTTCTCTAAAATCCTTCCGATGCTTCTCGAATTACGCGGATGCCATTTCTGAACTCGCTTTTCAAAGGAAATGTGAATTTGTCGAAGTAGAGTTCGAGGGAGCGTTCATCGACTGTTGGGGTAATTTAAAAGAAACCCTACTAGCACAAAATATTTGACCTATATTTTCTATATATTTAACGAGTATCGTACATTTTGTAAATATTTACCAGATATTTGAAATATTTGCCAAACGTTTACTTTAGAATATTATCTCTATAATATTTATATAATATGTGCTCCATGTGTTTTCATAATATTTTTCTACCAGGTAAACAAAATATTTCGTTTCATTTTAATACAAGTATTATATTTTTTAAATGTTATCTGCCGAATGAATTATAAACGTTTTAAAAATATTTAAAATGAAAATCGCACGTTTTGCTCCCATAATGAAATAGCGGAACGAAAATATTAGAAAAATTTCTCGTTTTTTTTATACCAAATGAGGTGTCCGGCAATAGTCGTGAAGTAAAGAAATGTATTTTTTATTACATGTTCATAAATTAAAAAATATAATTTATTGAAACTAAATATGTCATTGAGATTCTCAACAAATATTTCAAATATCTTCGAATAAAATCTACAAGAGATCTTAAAAAATCTGTCGCTTGAGATATTTAGCAAAGATTACAAAGAAATATTTAGAAATTATTCTATGCTACTAGGGAAGCAAAGATTCGGCGTTTGTTTTCATTTATTTCGGATTATTTATTTCAGTTGATTTTGAATTCAATGTGTATCGAAAGTGATTGGATGAGTCAACATTATCGACTTCGGAATTGGAATTCAGACTGACATTGTAAATCGACTGTAATCTTTTTATTATCCGAAAATCCTCTGGATTTACGATTTTTTATGCCCTAATTGAGCGCAGAGTGACACCCTGCGCCATCTGTCATTTCAGTGGCAACTAAATTTAACCCGTTGTTATTTCTTAAACATAACCGAGACTATTCACGTGAGACGTTACATCTTTCCATTTGAGATACTTACAGGCAAACGGAGACGTTGTAAAATGCTCCAAATCAAATAAATACGTACAGAACTTGAAGTCAGGTATGTAATGAGAATTATGGTGTGTTATAATGATTAAGTATCTTAATAATCCCACTGAGGGGTTCTTCATTCAGGAAATGATGGATTTTAATGATCGAAATCACGTGAGAACCAGCTGGAACTTGCAAGCAAAAATCATCGGAAATCGTTGGAAATCACCAAAACGAAATCGAAGATAGGTAAAACTAAGTAACTGATCGCAGTACTTTGCATTGTCCGTTGAGTGTGCGTAAGTACATTTCCTAATTTTTTTCAGGTGCGTAAAGCTGGCATCCCCACCTTTACAAAATTCAAATTACTTTGTCTTAACATTTTGTGCTCTTTATGTGCTAATTATGTGCTACATTCGTAAATTTTGTGCTAGCTCGGTTTATGGAAAAAAATTCAATTCTTCTGTGGGGGTGCTGGGTACTAAAAAGGCTAGCACCCCCACCATTAAAAAATGTGTTTAAATAATCAAAAATAGGTGAAAACTTATCACCAAATTATGTGCTCTCCGAAAATCATATTCATAAATTAAAATTTCCACCCTTAAGTTTGAAAACTCACCCCCATTCAAAAATCCACAAGAGGTAAGTACCCGATGGCGCGGAAAAAGTTCAAATAATTTACGCTTAAATTACTCCCAGAATTATGTGCTATTCGGATATCATAGCGTCGAATTTTGTGCTAAATTGAATTTTTTTCCAAAAACCGAGCTAGCACAAAATTTGCGAATGTAGCACATAATTAGCACATAAAGAGCACAAAATGTTAAGATAAAGAAATTTGAATTTTGTAAAGGTGGGGGTGTCAGCTTTACGTACCTTTTTCTTTTTCAATGAACACCATGTCAGCTGCTTCCTATGTTTGTTTCGTTGCCCAAATGGCGTTCATATCGATTCCACCTTTTCAATCGACTTCGGTTTTCCACAATGCAGCTTAGTTAACCTATACGCGTTCCATTTTCTTCTAATTGATATAACCTTAATCATTTCCACTGATCTATTGTATATACTCAGCTGATACCCTACAAAATAGCGTTTCGAAGCGACCGCAGCGCCTCTGGTGACGGATACGTCAACTAATACCATAGTGCGCATGCGTCAAAACACCGCGTCTCTTACCTGCAGATAGTATAAGAGGGGTCAAATTACTTTATTGGAAGAAAGTAATCGTCGTGATTATTAATATATATACGAGAAATATTAACACACAATATTAAAATATTTACGAGAAATATTAACACACAATATTAAAATATTCACGAGAAATATTAAAATACTTACGCGAAAAAAGATAACCGTTTTGGTTTAGTCGAAGCTTTCTTACGATAGACCCAACGCACCATTCTACACGTAAATTGTCTCTATTGTCCTTTTATATCTTAAACGTTTTTACCTTCGCGAAATGACGGTTCAAAATTTGTTGTCGCGATTGACGGATTGACGGTGTTGGTGTTGGTAATCATGGTATCCCTAGAAAGTTTTGTATTTCGCACTCGTTTTGACTAGCCGAGTCATTAGGTTTCTTCGTTTTGCCTACACTTTCTGCACTTTTACGAAAAGTGTACACTTTCTTTACACTTTCTACCCTCGATCCCGAGCGAGGGTAAGATGTTATAGTAGGCCGTGAATTCGGCGGAAAATTTCAAAATTGAAAAGACCAACAAAACAGGAAAATACGGTTTGTCCCAAGATCTCAACGTAATATAGATAGAAATAATGATTAACACGTTGAGCGCCACGACAGCCATCGGTGGCTGACACTAGACTTTCAGTTTAGGCCGCGTCAGCCATCGGTGGCTGACAACTGAACCGTCCGCAGAGCGCGTGGCCTGAACGGGAAGTCGTCAAAAACCGGCGTGGCCCTCAACGTGTTAATACACTTTCTTCGTGTATAGAACGGTTTAGCGTTTTAATTTTGTACGCAATCTTTGAAAAATTGTATAGTCATTATTTATTACAAATTATGTATTGATTTACAATTTATTTATTTACAATTAATATGTATTCCTGCATCATATATTATCACTATCATCATCATTCGCTAGAACATGTAATGGAGGAAGCATTACATGCTCATTTTCATCATCATCCGATTCGAATAGCTCCAAAATCGCATACTGTCCTGCTAAATCGGCTATCTTGTACTTTCTTGATCTTTCTGGAGTTCGGGACGTCGACGAAAGTGTATCTACCCTTCTGCACCTTTCAAGAAAAGTGTAGTACCCTCTTTACCCTCGAGTGTAGAAAGCGAAGAAAGTTCATCATCATTTGCTAGAAGATGTAACGGGGGAAGCATTACATCTTCAGTTTCATCATCATCCAATTCGAATAGCTCTAAAATCGCATACTGTCCTGCTAAATGGGTCATCTTGTACTTTCTTGAGCTTTCTGGAGTTCGGGACGTCGACGAAAGTGTATCTACCCTTCTGCACCTTTCAAGAAAAGTGTAGTACCCTCTTTACCCTCGAGGGTAGATAGCGCAAAAAGTGCATCATCATTTGCTAGAAGATGTAACGGGGAAAACATTACATCTTCATTTCCGTCATCATCCGATCCGAATAGCTCCAAAATCGAATACTGTCCCGCTAAATCGGCCATCTTGTACTTTCTTGAGCTTTCTGGAGGTCGGGATACCGACGAAAAGGTATCTACCCTTGTGCACCTTTCAAGAAAAGTGTAGTACCCTCGTTACCCTCGAGGGTAGAAAGTGCAGACAACGCGAACTAACCTATAATTGCGTGGGCGGCTTTGGTCTCTGAGCGAGAGGCCTCAGCGCCTAGACGCTTAGATGGAAATAGATATTCAACGAGAGAATACGCATTACTTTACCACGATAAAAATCCAGCGTAGAAACCCCCAACAGATGGATTAAAACCTTTGCACATGCGCACCCGTTACTTATTTAGTATCGTTGCTCACGTCTAGTGGCGCTGAGGTGCCATGAATTCATCGAAGCCCTCTCCGTATATAACAGACAGGTATCAGCTATCCAGATAGTATTGGATTGATGCATAAGCCTTCGCGCATTTTTTCAAATACAAAAATGCGCGCAGAAATGAAATGTTTTAACATAATGTTATATGTTATTTCAAAGAGAAATTTTTGCTCTACAAGACAGTGTTTTAATATTTCTGTTAGATTTAATTTTTGAGTCCATTTCTTGTGCCAATTCTCTGGTCGATTGTCGTGGGTTTTCATGGATAAGCTGGTTCAATCGCTCTTCGTCAAATTCAACCGGGCGTCCAGAGCGAGCGCTGTGTCTTTGAGGTCGAAATTTCCACTTTTAAAGCGCGCAAACCACCATTGAACCGTCCTCGTGGTCATAGCTTCTTCTCCGTATATAGCGCAAATTTCACGAGCAGCTTCGGAAGCATTTGAGCCGCGATTAAACTCGATCAAAAGAAAGTGTCGAAAATGCTCATTTTTGTCCACTTGATCCTCCATTTTAATTGCCGGAAAATTCACAAATATTAAATCTAACAAAAATGTTGAAACACTGTCTTGTAGAGCAAAAGTTTCTCTTTAAAATAACATATAACATTACGTTAAAACATTTAATTTCTGCGCGCATCTTTATATTTGAAAGAATGCGCAATGACTTATGCATCAACCCAATATATGAGCCGCTCAGTGCACACATCGACTAACTCCACTTTTTGAAAAATCTTAAATTTAGGTGTCAAACTTTTTATATTTATAATATCTTTCCTGATTAATAGAGATTAACACCAGTAAACGGCAACATTTTTTTGGGCATTGAATAATAAGTAATTTATTTCAGAAGCCATTTTGATTAACTCCATACTCTAATGTAAATCGTAGACGAATATCTGGCAGTATAGTATTATTGGATTATCTGTTGCGACCGTACATCAACGCTTTTTTTTTTAAACAGCCGACGATGCTTTCCCGCTTTCAACAATATGAGTAATAAAATTGCATCAGCAAACAGATAGAAAGAAGCGCATTGCAGACGGTAGTTAGTATAACAGTGATCTCTCACGCTGAATGTTACTGTATACTTCACCAATATTACACGAACTACATATTTTTTGGTGTTTTCAACATTACTCCCTGATTGTTTTTAAAGAACTAAATATTATACCGTTATAATCAAGATGAGTGAAACTAATAACAATATGGATGTTGAAAGCAGGGATGATTCTTCAATACGATTTATCAGCAGAAAGTCTGGGGCAAGAAGACGTTTATCGTGTTTCTCGGATTCATCCGATTGCAACGGTACAAATTCCCCAACAAACCCATCGATTGGGAGGAAAAGAAGTCGTAATCCTGATAAATGGGCACGAAATTTACAAAAGCATAACGGAACAAAAGGTTTGGCATACAGGAATAGGGGAGGAAATTTAATACCTGCAAAAACATTTGTCGATATAAAATGCAGACGATTATTTTTTGGCTATTCTTTCTTATTAATTTTATATACCGTTAGACGAAAACTATAACTGTATTTATGTATTCTACATTATATATTTGAAGTTATATCATAATAGGAATTTTAAAAAAGAATCTACGTTACTTCATCGCATTTCTCAACTTTTTGTTTTATGGAGTTAATCAATGTGTGCACTGAGCGGCTCATATAGATCAGTAATAATTTCTCAAATCAAAGTATGATTAGTTGTAGCACGTAACTCCACGTCGGAGCATCCGTCACGAGGAGAATCCGCGCCTGCAATTTTTCTCCTGGACAACGAGTACGACCTTTTTGTTCGACCCTATCGATCACGATCCTTTCATCCGGTTCTTTGGATTCCAGGTTTTCGGACTCCGGGCTCGAAAGTGTCGATTTCCGGATGTTGGCGATATGCGCGTCCACGCTTGCACAAGAGTTCGATCCCAGGGGCGGCTAGGGTGGGTGCGTCACCAGGGGCGCCGAGATGTTTGCCGAAATGAAATATCGTCCCGATTTGATTGTATCGATCCCATCTCCGAGGAGCGATTCAATTATTTCGCCGAGGGCGGCTCCGTTTTCCTTGTAAACAATTTCTATGAGACCGGTTTGACGAGCGCGGAATCTCGTTATTCCGGCAACCCGCCCGACTCGGAATCGTTGATCGCGAGGATCGATCTCCTCTGGAATTCCTCCAAGGACGACGATATCCTGCGAGGGACGCCATTTTTCGCCGCTCTAACCGCTCTCAACAACCGGAGGGCTTAATCGGCAGACTTCCCCCCTACTAATTTATGCATCCTCCCCGATTCTCCGTAAATGTCTCAAATGGAAAGATATAAAGCGCTGCGCAAGCGTTCTAGGTTATGTTCAGGCTGGAAGAACTGGTTGCGTTTCCTTGGATTCCGTTTAGGAAATAAGAGTGAAATGGGGATTTTGTAGTTTTATTAAGGGCGATTCGAGGGGCTGTTCACTTGGAAATCAGGGAAAATGACTTCCTTCTTTGAGAGTCGATTGCCTTTCATTTCATATGATATGCAACAACGCGATTCGGTAAAAAGTGACGTTCGGCCTTAAAATTGTGACAGTGTTTGGGTGACTTCCAACGACTTCCAGGGATTTCTGCTTGCGACTTTCTTTTGCAGTTTTATTAACTGCGATTCGAGGGGCTATTCACTGGAAAATCAGTGAAAATGACTTCCTTCTTTGTGAGTCGATTGCCTTTCATTTCATATGATATTCAACAACGCGATTCATATGATATGCAACAAGGGCTATTCACTTGGAAATCAGTGAAAATGACTTCCTTCTTTGAGAGTCGATTGCCTTTCATTTCATATGATATGCAACAACGCGATTCGGTAAAAAGTGACGTTCGGCCTTAAAATTGTGACAGTGTTTGGGTGACTTCCAACGATTTCCAGGGATTTCTGCTTGCGCTTTTCCAGCTGATTTCCATAGGATTTCGAGCGTTAAATATATTATTTCCCGAGCGAATACCCCCCCGGTGCGATTATTATGATACTTAATCATTATAACACACCATAATTTTGATTAGATACGTGATTTCAAGTTCTTTACGTGTTTATTTGATTATGACCATTTTGCAACGTCCCCGTTTGCCAAATTGCCAAATTGCCAATATTAACACATTCGCGACCGCTGACGTAAATCCACGTCTTTTCAAGTTCTATTCCTGATTTGCCGCTGACGTGAATTCACGTCATTTTAAATTCTATTCCTGATTGCCGCTGACGTGAATCACGTCCATAACGATACACGATACAAGTCTGCGGCAATCAGTATAAGAATTTCATTATTTCCGCCGGTACTCAGTATTTGAAACGGAAAAAATTTGCCGGTCGCGAATGTGTTAAAATGAGAATGGGCACGCTTTCGGCATTCTGCGGCAAAGAAACGTCCGGAAGACCGTTTTAAAGGCCGATCGGGGTGTCCCTTGCACCATAGGGTGGCCAGGGGGGTTGAGGGGCGGTCACGGGGGTCAGGAGCGACCAACTGGGCTCAAGAGGGTGACTAACGGGGCGAGTTTGCAGGGGGTAGGGCACGCGGAGCCGGTAACTTCGACTACGCACGCTTCCGTATACGTGCATCACGCATACGGGGGGATTTTCGAGAACTCGTGAACACGCGAACACGTGAACAGGAATGACGAGGAACGGTGGTGAATGAACCGGGCGACATCACGCACGTGGCTGCGAGCTGGTCGGGTTTCCACCCTCTTGCATCCCTTGCGACGCCGATTGGCGTCGATCGTCGCTTTCCAATAATCGGACGAGAGCTGCTCTCGACAAAATATTCTTTCCAAAACGGATCGTTGTAACGAAGTAACGTATTTATGGGAGCACGATGCTTTTAACGAATGATGGACGTTCAGCGAAAAGGTGATCGGCAATAGGTTTCGATAGTGTTCTTTGTTAGGATTTATTTAACACGTGACTGCTATGTCACCCGAATGTGGGTGACACGGCAATCAATGTGTTAAGGGAGTCGACGGAGACTTTTTTTAACTTATTCGGGATCCAGAAACTTGTGATTGTTTAGATCTGTAGACATCTTGGTCTCCTATTGTTCTTAAAAGTCAGTCCGAAACTTTGGGGTAGAGATGTGTGGAACTGAGGAGATTACCTGTACGAGGTGGTTTTTGAAGACTAGGGAACACGCAAACACGTGAATAGTCATAAAAAGAAACGGTGTTGAATGATTCAAAATGCTTCGCATAAGTAACTAGACTCGGGTTTCCACCCTCTTGCATCCCCTGCGACGCCGATTGGCGTCGATCGTCGCTTTCCAATAATCGGACGAGAACTGCCCTCGACAAAATAGTCTTTTCCAAACGGATCGTTGTAACGAAGTAACGTATTTATGGGAGCTCGGTGCTTTTAACGAATGACGGACGTTCAGCGAAAAGGTGATCGGCAACAGGTTGCGATAGTGTTCTTAGTTAGGATTTATTTAACATTTTCAATGCCACGCGCATTTTATTTGACTGCTATGTCACCCGAATGGGGGTGACACGGCAATCGACGTGTTAACCCCTTGCCTTATGATTTAAATTCCAATAGCGCGTGCCATAAACAAGAAAAATGTCGGCCATATATCGGGCCATTTCACGGTTTGGCTGAACGCTCAAAGTCTCACGCGTCTCTCATACGTTTTGTTTCGTTTTGTTTAGGTTTGGCCCGATTGACGTACCACGTCTCTCACACGTTTTGTTCACGTTTGGCCCCATTGATATCCTACGTCTCTCACACGATATTGTAGGTGAAGAGGTTAAGGGAGTCGACAGAGACTTTTTTAACTTAATCGGGGTCCAGAAACTTGTGATTGTGTAGATTTGTAGACATCGTGGTCTCCTGTTGTTCTAAAAAGCCAGCGCAAATGTCCGCTGCAAATCCTGATCTAGTCCACTAGAAAAGAATGTCCCAGTTCATCCGAATCTCGAGCAGCCTAAACTTGAGTATGTCAGCGAAGTGCTTGGGATTATATGGGGTAGTCAAAAGTCTGACTATGAGGAGAACAAAAGATTACTGCCTTTTTTAACAAGTCAGGCACGATCTTGCCATCTTCTCCACGTAAGATAGGACGTTTAGGTGATCGCTGATGGTTACGGTAGTTTCGACGTAGGGAATATGCAAATGAAGAAAAATCTCAGGCGAACGTTAAAATTGCATGGTTTTTTGCCTCCTAAAAATGAACCCTTTTCCTCGTCCCATCTTCTCGCATCCGTTCAATGAGACATTCAGCGTTGGAAGATTTATTCATAAATGAGTTAAATGACGCTGTGGGTGGTAGATGAGACCTCGATGCTGGTTATTCTCCTAGAAAATGCATCCCTACCAGTTAAAATCGTCCAAGCATTCTGCTGAGTGGTCGTAACTGAATTCTTTCTACTTTTACACGGAAAAGATTCGATAGAACCGTTTCTAATTATGTTTACGTGGTTTATCATTCAGGAGCAAAGCAATAAATCTGTTAGAAAATGATATTGGCTTTCGACTTATTGAAACGCCTCCAACAGGTTTTGTCTATGGATTAGAGTACAAAATGAAACCGAAATAGGAAATTTGTTATTATGAACACTGTGATAATCGTATTGAACCAAAACATAATTGATATGAGACTCAAAGTGATTTGGGATGTATGAATAAGTGGGGGCTCTAAGAACAAGTGGAGAACTCGTTTTCCTCAACCAATTAATTTCAAATTTTTAAAGTAGGTCCTCCAGCTGGCAGAGCGCCCAGGCAGCAAAACGGTACCCTTCCCAAAAGGCCAAGAAACTTTTTCGTTCTCCCAGCTGGAACCTCTTTTCGATCTTCAAGAACCTTAAACTCCGAAATAATATTCACAAACACTACTGCAGGAACGAAAGAACAAAGGCATCGCAGTAAAATCCTAAAACTCTTCGACATCCTAAACTCCAAAATAATAGTAACAAACGGCACTTCAGGAATTGAAGAACAAAGGCTTCGGTGTAAGTAACCTGCTGCTTCTAGACGAAACGTAGTTTTTTAGATTAACAACAACTAACTACGGCTTCCCAGCCCTTACGGATGAGTCCTGTCCCGAAGAACGAGATAACGTAAAATCCTGAAACCCTTCAACATCCTGAACTCCAAAGTAATAGTAACAAACGGCACTGCAGGAACTGAAGAACAAAGGCATCGGAGTGAGTAACCCGATGCTTCTAGACGAAATGTAGTTTTTCTTACATTAACGACAACTAACTACAGCCTCCCAGTCCTTTCGGATGAGTCCTGTTCCCCAGAACGAGATAACGTAAAATCTTAAAACGCTTCAACATCCTAAACTCCAAAATAATAGTAACAAACGGCACTGCAGGTACTGAAGAACAATGGCATCGAAGTAAGTAACCTGCTGCTTCTAGACGAAACGTAGTTTTTTAGATTAGCGACAACTAACTACGGCTTCCCAGTCCTTACGGATGAGTCCTGTCCCCCAGAACGAAATGGGGTAGATTGTTGGAAGGTCCTAATTTGTAGAATCCCCGCTTTTGTTCTTCCAGGCCACGTTCAGAGAACCCTACTATTCCAGTTATTGATTCCATTCAAAGTGTTTGAGGGACCCACAGTGTTTCTGCGAGTTGACGAGTAGTCTAGTCGATGAAGAAGACGCCTTTATTGTGCATCTCTTATTGTTAGAAGAAGTGCCCGCTGCGAGAGAACTCAAAGCTATTGAGAAAACCATAATCACATAGTCGAGTTATCACGATCAACCGATTGTTTCAAGATAAAACGTAGTTTAATGAATTAAGAATAGGCTACTATGAATTTCCAGTTCCCCCAATAGAATCCTTTCCCCCACAGCAAGATGGGGTTTAAGACCATAGATATCTAGACCTCGCATTTCAAGGGAAGTTGTGTAAGTGTCAAAAGATCGGACCCAATCAGATTTTAGACCATGTATGTGTAGACTTCACCTTGTAGTGAAAGGAGTAAGCAAGTGTACCACGTGAGCCGACAACTCACCCACACAGTTATAGCCATTCTGCTCACGGAAAATTTGGGTGTAGGAGACTAGAGTTCGAAAATTCTCGGTAACATAAAATTGGAGAAGGTAACCGTGAAACATACAGTAAGTTACCGAGAATATCGAGAATCTAACGTTAATTTCTTTTTTATTTATTTGAGATTTCTTCATTTAGGTAGCATTTATTTTCAACACACTTTGAAGTTCAAGTTAAAGAGTAATAAATATCATTAAAAAATATTAATTGTAGAGTATGATTTCCTGCCAGCTGAAAATATTTGTATGTAACTTCACGGTAATTCCGTGTAATTTGGGCCAGAACAGGGCCGATATTTCATTAAGGGGATGTGAAAGTGGCATCCGAAAAGTCAATCATTTATGAAACTTTTCCTTTTACTGGGTGTACCGAATCGTTTGAAACTTTACAACGGGAATGTAGAGACCCTAAGGTAGGTCCAGAAACTCATGAAATTTCATTTTTTACAGAAAATGTTGAGAACAATATAAACAAATTTCTAAAACATTGAAGTTTTTGAAACAATGTCAAGTTTGAAACGATTCGGTACCCTCAGTTCGGAGAAAAGGTTTATAAACGAGCACTCTTCACGTCACTTTCGCATCACCTTAATCCGATGGCGTGGTTCGACAAACGTTCTTTAGGCGAATGAAAATGGAAATTTACGAAATCAAAATGCGATATATTTTTGCGTGATCGCGTCAGTCCGCCATCTTGAGACGACTACTCCCTCTACGGTCGCCCTCGGAACTATGGAACAACGGAGCGAATAAGAAGTTTCGATTGCCCGCAAAAAAACGTGCAACGGAAGTTTCCCCACTTGGATGTTTGTTTGCAACCATTCGGAGCCTCTCGTTCGCTCGGTAGGAAATATTTAAATTCTCATAAATTCTCAGGAAAAAAAAGCTTTGAAGAAATTCTCGATAAATTACTAGAAATTTCTCATTGTTCCTGACATAACTTACCGCGTTTGGAATTCTATAGGAGGCTAATGCGAGGTCTAGATATATTGTTGCACCCTGGCGCCCTATATACACTTCTTCTCTATCTTTCTTTTGTACGTCTCTTGGCAATGGTCAAGAGACGACGATAAACGTCGAGTTTCATGCCGAAGGTTTCGATGCGAAGAGATATCCCAAATAAAGAGCCCCTTTTCTATATTACGTCGTCCAGTTATTTCATAATATGTGGTCTAAGGTTGGGGTAGGTCGTCAGGGGGCCCTAATTCGCACAATCCCGCTTTTGTTCCCGCAGATCACGTCCGGGGTACCCTACGTTCCAGTTATTGATTCCATCGAAAGTGTTTGAGGGATCCCCAGCAATTTCTCAAGCTGACGCGCAGGTTAGTCATCAATGAAGGCATCACGACCCTTTCTACGTGCGTCTGTCAGAAGGGATGCCCACTACGAGACGTTCCAAAGTTAACCCATTCGTTACGAGCGCCGAGTAGAGTCGGGAATATGAGACGTTCCAAAATTAACCCTTTCGTTACGAGCGCCGACTATAATCGGCATCCGCGTGACGTCCTGGGTGTACCAGCGTCGAGTGTAGTCGGCATCCGTGTGACGACCTGGGTGTACGAGCGCCGACTATAATCGGCACCCATGCGACGACCTTTGTATACGAGCACCGACTTTAATCGTTAACGAATTCTGTCATATCTGCAGAGTATCTTTTGTATTGACCCGTATTGGATTAATTAAGGTAAGTCCGGGATATATGGACCACCGGTATAGACGGACTAGTCGAATAGTCGTTGTCTGAAGTTGTTCTTCTTGAGTAGACGGAACCACGCTTAGTTTTGCTCATGAGTTTCATGCGTATTTTAGAAGAAAACTTTGTTTATTTCTTTTGGTGAGTTGAAAAATATTTTATACTGGATTTATTTGATATGTGGTTAAGTTAGTTTAAATGATTTCGACGTAAGATCAATCCTATAACTCAAGTGTATACTTGAGTACAATCTTGACCTAAAATGGGATGCCGGTAGCGTTGTTTGTCTGGACGGGAAACTGGTCCATCTATCCCCGACAATTGGGATAGATGGACTACTTGAAAAAACCTGGGATAGGCGGACCATATCTCCTATTAGGGCTTTACTTTCTACATAAATGGATATATGGATGACTGGATGGATGGATGTGAATTTAAATCAGACTACCTATATTTTCTAAGTATATTGACTATCAAATTTACTTATCCTTTTTCAAATAGTTTACAACTCTATACTAATCACTTTTCAAGCAGTTTATAACTTTATACTTTGAAATAAACAATGTTTATACCTTTGATAACACGTATTTCTTGTGTTACACCCTGATTTAGTAACGTATACCAGAGGTCCATCAATCCCTAGGAGGTGGTCCATCTAACCCGAGTACCCCCGGGATACATGGACTACCGAGTAAAAAAAAGAAAAAATCATAACTTCAAATGTGATTAGTGTAACAGCTGGAGAAGTGCTTACAATTGTTCAAGGTCATATATACATATTATAAAAAAATATACCAAATTCTAGACATTGCGAAGTTTCAGAAAAAATGACTTTAAAAAAACATGGTCCAACTATCCCGGACTTACCCTATCCTAAAGGTACATTATGAACATACATAACACAATTTGGCCATCGAGACGTGACGAGAAGACCAGCTATTGGGATAACTTTTAATTTCTTAAAAGTTTAACGGCGTTCACCACCAAAGTGGGGACGATGACTTCCACCGCTAGATGGCATTAGCATCGAATTCGGTGGGAGGTAACCAAAACGTACTTTCTCGCTCGGATGAGGGAGACGCGATGCATAATGGGCGGTGTTTAGCAAGGGGCGAAAAATGTGTGTATTTTGCACGTATAGGACTCACACAACGGCTAAACACCTCTGGAGTAGGCGTCGAAACGTGTGTGACATCCGGCCGCCCGCACACGCCAGTTGGACGTTCCGCCTACAGTCGGCAACGGTTGCTAAGGAATGCCCAAATTCCTCGCGGGAAACTTGAAAATCATGAAAAAGGTGCTCCACGGGGACAACGATTTCGAGCGTATTTCTCAATCGATCGAGCTCAACGAGTGCTCGTTTTGAAGATAAAATGTTGACGTGTGTTTATATGGAAGCGATTTTCGACCAAGCACCTCCTTCCTAGTTAAAAGGGTATTCAAATTATGTCGTTGCACTTTTTTTATATGAAAATGACCACTTATCGAAAATCGCTCCCATATAAACACAGGTCAACGTTTCATCTTCGATATGAGCACTCGTTAAGCTCGATCGGTTTAGAAATACGTTCGGAATCGTTGTCCCCGTGAGGCCCTGCAAAATCGCTGGAGTGGTGAGCGCCCTTAATAGTTTCATATTAGAAAATTGTCATCTGAATTAACTGTTATTTTTAATAAATTATCTTCGTTACGAATCCAAGACATGTGCCTAAACTCATAAAACCGACTTGACGCGAGATTTCGTCGAGAATTGACAGGTCTCCGAATTTTGGCTTTCGCATCCAGTGCAACCCGCGCTCAGACTTTCCGTCGAACGACCGCAACAGAGGCGTTGTTCAGGTGGAAGACGTAAGTTCGAACACCGAAGACTGCCGAAACGCAATGTGCACCTTTTCAGCGTGGTGTCATTCGTGGTCCGTGGCGGTTGTCTGGCGGAGCGGACTGCCGTAATAAAAGGGGTAAAGCGAGAAACATCATTACAGGGTTCAGACGACAGAGTCATCACGGTAAATTGGTTGATTCTAGACAGAATACAGTCCTACACATTAATAACCAGCTACGGCTTTTCAACCACCTTAGCTGAACCCTCTTCTTCGGAAGAAGAGGGGGTAGGTCGTTAGAATAAAGTCTTGAGATTGGACTTCTATTTTCTTTTAAAATCTCACGGTTACACATTTTATTTTCCAGGAAATATATTGAAAGAAGAAGAATTTGGATCGAGGACTGTCGGTAATATTAACTACATGAAGAGGTTTTAATAAGCGCGGCAAAATGGAACATTTATCTGATTGCTGTAACCACAATTATAGTAAGATTATACCCGTTACAAGGTTGCTTTAAATTTGCCCATGTGATTGCAAAAAACAATAGTTTGGCCCGATTAGTTCTGACAGGACCGCCAGATGGCAAGGCTTCCCGCAGGTGATGTAGACAGCTCGTTTGCATATAAAACCTGTTACTATTCTTTACCTTTAAGTTACAATGATCCCGAAGAAGAGGGAAAACGACGTTGATCAGCGAGAAACCACCTCAGGAACATAAGTACAACGTACGTAATCACAAACATTGAGATTTTTACGTTGACGGTAAATTTCTAAATGGATATGCATAATGTTGGACAAACTCGTTCCTTGTAGTTACATCGACTAAATGGTGAAGTAGCTCATCCCATGTTCTTTTTACTATGTTACGCTGATTACCTCAACCTCCTACCAAGATTATCCCGTATGTTGCCTTGCGATAGGGTTACGATTACCACAATTGTGATTTTCCTGGCGATTCTTTTCTTTTTTTCTTGCAATTCTTTGAGCGGACGCGCAGTTTGATCATCGAAAAAGGTGTCACGACGCCTTCTGAAGCGATTCTTGCGGCGAGGCCCTCATTGTTGGACAAACTGAATCCTTGTAATTACATCGCTGTTTGATCATCAAGAAAGGTGTCATGACGCCTTCTGGAGCGGTTCTTGCGACGAGGCCCTCATTGTTGGATAAACTCATTCCTTGTAGTTACATCGACTAAATGGTGAAGTAGCTCTTACCATGTTCTTTTTACTATGTTACGCCGGTTACCGCAACCTCCTACGAAGATTATCCCGTATATTGCCTTGCAATAGGGTTACGATTATCACAATTGTGATTTTCCTGACGATTCTTTTCTTTTTTCCTTGCAATTCTTTGAGCCGACGCACAGTTTGATAATCGAAAAAGGTGTCACGACGCCTTCTGGAGCGGTTCTTGCGAAGAGGCCCTCATTGTTGGACAAACTCAATCCTTGTAGTTACATCGACTAAATGGTGAAGTAGCTCTTACCATGTTCTTTTTAGTATGTTACGTTAATTACTGCAACCTCCTACGATGATTATCCCGTATGTTGCCGTACAATAGGGTTACGATTACCACAATTGTGATTTTCCTGTCGATTCTTTTCTGTTTTCCTTGCAATTCTTTGAGCGGACGCGCAGTTTGATCATCGAAAAAGGTGTCACGACGCCTTCTGGAGCGGTTCTTGCGGCGGGGCTCTCATTTATGGACAAATTGAATCCTTGTAGTTACATCGACTAAATGGTGAAGTAGCTCTTACCATGTTCTTTTTAGTATGTTACGTTAATTACCACAACCTCCTACGAAGATTATCCCGTATGTTGCCTTGCGATAGGGTTCCGATTACCACAATTGTGATTTTCTTGGCGATTCTTTTCTTTTTTTCTTGCAATTCTTTGAGCGGACGCGCAGTTTGATAATCGAAAATGGTGTCACGACGCCTTCTGGAGCGATTCTTGCGGCGAGGCCCTCATTGTTGGACAAACTCATTCCTTGTAGTTACATCGACCAAATGGTGAAGTAGCTCTTACCATGTTCTTTTTACTATGTGACGCCGGTTACCGCAACCTCCTACCAAGATTATCCCGTATGTAGCCTTCCAATAGGGTTACAATTACTACAATTGTGATTTTCCCGACGATTCTTTTCTTTATTCCTTGCAATTCTTTGAGCGGACGCGCAGTTTGATCATCGAAAAAGGTGTCACGACGCCTTCTGAAGCGGTTCTTGCGACGAGGCTCTCATTGTTGGACAAACTCATTCCTTGTAGTTACATCGACTAAATGGTGAAGTAACTCTTCCCATGTTCTTTTTACTATGTTACGCCGGTTACTGCAATCTCCTACCAAGATTATCCCGTATGTAGCCTTCCAATAGGGTTACGATTACCATAATTGTGTTTTTCCTGTCGATTCTTTTCTGTTTTCCTTGCAATTCTTTGAGCGGACGCGCAGTTTGATCATCGAAAAAGGTGTCACGACGGCTTCTGGAGCGGTTCTTGCGACGAGGCCCTCGTTCCTCTTACCCAACACCTTCTCGTCACCTCTCGAAGACGAATGCACCTAGCTCCGGTCGTGGCAGTATTCTTCATTAAGGCCGAAGGGGTCTTTTACCCCGCGTCGCGGTGAAACTGGAGCGGATTTCCATTCCGCGCACGTGCGCCTCTCGGCGAGGATTAGATTGAAAACGACCGAGGAATCGGAGAAGAGGCCGGGGGATTGTCCTTCCCCGTGATTTCGCGATTTCGAGTTTCCTCGACTACGATGGCCGAGTGGAAGTACATTTCTCCCGCCCGGATCCCGGAAACCCGATCGAGGCGTCGCGGTGCTTTCGTGTTTTTCCGTTCACCTCGTTAGGGATATTGCTCGGGGATGTATTGCTTTCTGGAGCGAGCGAATCGCTCGGTGGAGGGAAATCTTGTTTGCGCGACGCGAGTATTGTCTTCCCCTTTTAAGGTTATGGCTGGGGAGATGAAATTCAGATGAGGGACGGGGACGTGGGGATGCCATATATGCTCGCTATGGAGGAAGCAAGAACATCGAATTCGTGACCTGTTTACGGGATTTTATTTGGTATTATATATGTAATCGCCATTGTTTACACCATCTCTTTCTTAATTTCCGGAAAGAAATTTGATATTGCCTCAGAAACATCAATTGCAAAAACGTCTAATGTGCGCACCTGACCCTAGTTTGTTTAGTTACACCAGTCGTATCGAATTTCGGAGGGTTTCTTCCAATTTCGTCCAGCAGACCGAGGGTGACAAAATGAACGGACTTCGTGGAAAGACTATTCGGAACCCTAACGCGGACACGTTCCGGACGTGTCCTGGTATCCAGCCGAGAACGACAAGGTGGCCATTCGTCGTCCGATCGAGTACAAATTTAATTTAAAGTGTAGGGTGCAAAAACACTGGCGGAGAACAAAGAAGCGTATAGAAAAACACTCTTCTCGAGCCGAATCATAAACGTAGGACATATAAACGCTACTGATGTGTGCAGGATATATGAAGCCCTCCAGCTCGACCATTCCCTAATAGCAAAAAATATTTGTCCTATATTTTCTACACATTTAACGAATATCGTACATTTTGTAAATATTTACCAGACATTTGAAATATTTGCCAAACGTATACTTTAGAATATTATCTCTAT